>NW_026728854.1:540000-585000 GCF_030272615.1 Cryptomeria japonica | reverse complement strand
GGGTTGCGCGCCCTGGTGCGCACCAAGGAGCGCTCCGAAGTGTGCTCCAAGGTGCGGCGTGCACGAAGTCGGAGCCCGGTTTGCCCCGGGTGCGCACCTCGCGTGCACCTTCGCCGCGGTGGGCACCTTGGCTGGGTTGGGCACCATTGAGCGCTCCGAAGTGTGCTCCAAGGTGCGCACCATGGCCCTCCAAGGTGCGCAGCATGGCGTGCACGAAGTCGGAGCCCGGTTTGCCCCGGGTGCGCACCTCGCGTGCACCTTCGCCAGGGTGGGCACCTCGGTGCGCACACCTTCTCAATGTTTTCTTGCCTTTTCTGGAAATTGGTGAAGGCAGCGCATCAAAGGTGCGCACCTCGGTGTGCTCCGAGGTGCGAACCCGAGAGCGCTCCGAGGTGCCCACGAAGTCGAAAGTCGGGTTAATTGCATTGTTTTCCCCGGGTGCGCTCCGAGGTGCGCAACATCGGTGCGCACCAAGGAGGGCTCCGAAGTGTGCTCCAAGGTGCGCACGATTCGGAGCTCGGTTTGCCCGGGGTGCGCACACCTTGGCTGGGTTGCGCACCCTTTGTGCGCTCCAAGGTGCGCACGAAGTCGGAGCTCGGTTTGCCCCGGGTGCGCACCTTCGCCAGGGTGCGCACCTTGATGCGCACGCCTTGGCTGGGCTGCGCACCTTGGTGGGCGCCATGGTGCGCACCTTTCGTGCGCTCCAAGGTGCGCACGAAGTCGGAGCTCGGTTTGCCCCGGGTGCGCACCTTGGTGGGCGCCATGGTGCACTCCGAGGTGCCCAAGATTGGTGCGCACCAAGGAGCGCTCCGAAGTGCGCTCCAAGGTGCGCAGGTGCGCGCGAAGTCGAAAGTTGGGTTAATTGTCCGGTTTGCCTCGGGTGCGCACCTTGCGTGCACCTTCGCCAGGGTGGGCGCCTTGGTGCGCACACCTTGGCTGGGCTGCGCACCCGGGCGCGCACACCTTGGCACCCGCGTTTCCTTCATTTTAAATTTTTTTTTTTTACAATCTCTCAAGTGGGAAATTCTATAATCTCAACTTTTTTTGCCTTTTCAGGAAACTTTTGAATGGAGCGCATCATTGGTGCGCTCCGAAGTGTGCTCCAAGGTGCGCACCTCTGGTGTGCTCCAAAGCTCTCTCTAGCTGCGTGCACCTGCCCCGGCCGCGCACCCGGCCCCGCCCAGCTTCGCTCACCTGTCCCGGGCGTCTGGTGCGGAACCTTAGAGTAAGAAACATCACCGTGCACCTTGGCCAACGTGCGCGACTCGACCGAGCGCGCACTGGCCGAGGTGCACACCGATTTCACCTGGGTGCGCGCGCAGCACCTCGGGCGCACCGGGGTGCGCGCACAACGCCCGGGTTGCACCGTGGCCTGTGTGCTCGGGGCGCCTCGGGTGCGCGCTCGGTGTCGCCCCCGCGCGCGCGGTAGTGCGGGCAGCGCACCCCGGCCCGGCCCGGCCCCGACGAGAACGCAAACGGGCAAAAGGTTTATTCAAATAGCATTGCGACGCCCGGCGAAAAACTAAAAAAGGGTGCAACACCGGGACTTCCCGGGAGGTCACCCATCCCAGTACTACTCCGGCCCAAGCGCGCTTAACTGCGGAGTTCTGATGGGATCCGGTGCACTAACGCTGGTATGATCGCACCCGTTATGAGCTTGTCGCAGTGTGTACTTAGCAAACCGCGACCCACGTGCGAATCCACCCCGGCCACCCACCCCCGTCGAGGTGCACACCCTCCCTCGCGAAGTGCGCCCCGTTCGCCAAGTGTGAGCCCTGCCCGGGTGCGCGCACCTTGCTAGGGCGTCGGGTGTGCACCCGGCCCGGCCTACGTGCGTGCACCTGGACGGGGCGTCGTGTGCGTGCAGTGTCCCGTCTGCAACGCGGTGCCCACACACCACCTCGGGCGCAACGACCTGCGCTCACATGTGGGCCGAGTGCACCTTGGTGCATGTTCGGGGCGCCTCGGGTGCACGCTCGATCTTGCCCCGGTGCACCAAGGCGCTCGGTTTGCCCCGGGTGCGCACTTGGTGCAAGGTGGGCACCCAAAATAGGGATCAAGCACCAAAACACAAGTTTCGGGATGCAAAATGGGACCCAAGGACCACAAATGCGTTCCAAGACCCATGATGGGTCCACGAGAACAAAAATGTGTTCCGAGACTTAATAAACAAATATTGGGTTTTAGGAGAAGAAACATGCTCTGATGCCCAAAACGAGAATCGACCCCGAAAAGGCCACAGGCCAAAAGTGGGATGCGAGACAAAAAAAAATGGGACCCGAGGACCAAAATTGGGTTCCCAGGTCGAAGACAGGGCAACCGGACAAGAAACGACCTCTAAGGCTCGAAATGAGTCCCGACGACTAAAACTTGACAAGAAGCACCCATCAGGCACCCAACTCGACACCCATGGGATGCCGACCCACCCGGGCTTCCACCTAGCACACCTTGGCACCCACCCACCCTCGCACCCAACCTCGCACCCAACTTAGCACCTTTGAACCCACATTGGCACTCACCCTGACCCTGGCACCTTGGAACCCACATTGGCACTCACCTTGACCCTGGCACCCACCTTTGCACTCACCTTGGGACCCACCCTGGCTCCCACCTCGGCACCCACCCAGACACCCACCTTGGTTCCTTGGCACCCACCTTGGATCCTTGGCACCCACCCCGACACCCACCTTGGCACGCAACTTGGCTACTTGCCACCCACCTTGGCTCCTTGACGCCCACCCCGACAACCACCCCGTGACCTACCCTGGCTAGGGTTGGTGCACACCCACCCTGGTGCCCACCTTGGCACCCACCCCATGACCCACCTTGGCACGCACCTTAGTACCCACCCCGTTACCCACCCTAGGACCCACCCCGTGACCCACCTTGGCCAGGGTGGGTGCCTTGGTGCGCACAACTTGCCTGGGCTGCACACCAGGGCGGGCTCAAGATGGCACCCGCGTTCCGTTTTTTTCACTATCTTTCAAAACGGAAATTTTAAAATCTCGTTTTTTTTTTTTTTTTGCCTTTTCTGGAAATTAGTGAAGGCAGCGCATCAAAGGTGCGCAATGCTGGTGCGAACCCGGGAGCGCTCCGATGTGTGCTCCAAGGTGCGGCGTGCACGAAGTCCGAGCCCGGCTTGCCCCGGGTGCGCACCTCGCGTGCACCTTCGCCGGGGTGAGCACCTTGGCTGGGTTGCGCGCCCTGGTGCGCACCAAGGAGCGCTCTGAAGTGTGCTCCAAGGTGCGGCGTGCACGAAGTCGGAGCTCGGTTTGCCCCGGGTGTGCACCTCGGGTGCGCACCTCGCGTGCACCTTCGCTGCGGTGGGCACCTTGGCTGGGTTGCGCGCCTTGGTGGGCACCATGCAGTGCACGAAGTCGGAGCCCGGTTTGCCCCGGGCGCGCACCTCCGCCAGGGTGGGCACCTTGGTGCGCACAACTTGCCTGGGCTGCGCACCAGGAAGGGCTCAAGATGGCACCCGCGTTCCGTTTTTTTCACTATCTTTCAGAACGGAAATTTTAAAATATCGTTTTTTTTTGCCTTTTCTGGAAATTAGTGAAGGCAGCGCATCAAAGGTGCGCAACGCTGGTGCGAACCTGGGAGCGCTCCGATGTGTGCTCCAAGGTGCGGCGTGCACGAAGTCGGAGCCCGGTTTGCCCCGGGTGCGCCCTGGTGGGCACCATGGTGCGCACCAAGGAGCGCTCCGAAGTGTGCTCCAAGGTGCGGCCTGCACGAAGTCGGAGCCCGGTTTGCCCCGGGTGTGCACCGCGGGTGGGCACCTTGGTGCGCATGCCTTGCCTGGGCTGCGCACCAGGGCGGGCTCAAGATGGCACCCGCGTTCCGTTTTTTTCACTATCTTTCAAAACGGAAATTTTAAAATCTCATTTTTTTTTGCCTTTTCTGGAAATTAGTGAAGGCAGCGCATCAAAGGTGCGCACCTCGCTGCCCACCACGGTGCGCAACGCCGGTGGGCACCCGGGAGTGCTTCGAAGTGTGCTCCAAGGTGCTGCGTGCACGTTGTCGGAGCCCGGTTTGCCCCGGGTGCGCACCTCGCGTGCACCTTCGTCGGGGTGGGCACCTTGGCTGGGTTTGCCCCGGCTGCGCTCCGAAGCGGGGTTATTGGAGCGCCGCCTCTTTTTTTGTCGGAGCGTTTGGTGGGGTTTCTCGCATTGGCTCTTCCCAGGCCCGGTTGCCACCCTGGCGCGCACGAAGTCGGAAGTAGGGTTAATTGCCCGGGTGCGCACCTTTGCCAGGGTGGGCACCTTACCTGGGCTGTGCACCAGGGCGGGCTCAAGATGGCACCCGCGTTCCGTTTTTTTCACTATCTTTCAAAACGGAAATTTTAAAATCTCCTCTTTTTTTTGCCTTTTCTGGAAATTAGTGAAGGCAGCGCATCAAAGGTGCGCACCTCGCTGCCCACCTTGGTGTGCTCTGAGGTGCGCACCCGGGAGCGCTACGAAGTGTGCTCCAAGGTGCGGCGTGCACGTTGTCGGAGCCCGGTTTGCCCCGGGTGCGCACCTCGCCTGCACCTTGGCCGGGGTGGGCACCCTGGCTGGGTTTGCCCAGGGTGCGCTCCGAAGCGGGGTTACTGGAGCGCCCCCTCTTTTTTTGTCAGAGCGTTTGGTGGGGTTTCTCGCATTGGCTCTTCCCAGGCCCGGTTGTTGGGTGCGCTCCCACCCTGGCGCGCGCGAAGTTGGAAGTTGGGTTAATTGCCCGGGCGCGCACCTTCGCCAGGGTGGGCACCTTGGTGCGCACACCTTGGCTGGGCTGCGCACCAGGGCGGGCTCAAGATGGCACCAGCATTCCCTTTTTCTCACTATCTTTCAAAACGGAAATTTTAAAATCTCGTTTTTTTTTGCCTTTTATGGAAATTAGTGAAGGCATCGCATCAAAGGTGCGCACCTCGCTGCCCACCTTGGTGTGCTCCGAGGTGCCCACCACGGTGCGCTCCGAGGTGCCCACCACGGTGCGCAACGCCGGTGCGAACCCGGGAGCGCCCCGATGTGTGCTCCAAGGTGCGGCGTGCACGAAGCCGGACCCCGGTTTGCCCCGGGTGCGCACCTCGCGTGCACCTTGGTGCGCACACCTTGGCTGGGTTGCGCGGCCTGGTGGGCACCATGGTGCGCACCAAGGAGCGCTCCAAAGTGTGCTCCAAGGTGCGGCGTGCACGAAGTCCTAGCCCGGTTTGCCCCGGGTGCGCACCTTCGCCGCGGTGGGCACCATGGCATGCACGAAGTCGGAGCCCGGTTTGCCCCGGGTGCGCACCTCGCGTGCACCTTCGCCGGGGTGGGCACCTCGGCTGGGTTGCGCGCCCTGGTGCGCACCAAGGAGCGCTCCGAAGTGTGCTCCAAGGTGCGGCGTGCACGAAGTCGGAGCCCGGTTTGCCCCGGGTGCGCACCTTCGCCGCGGTGGGCACCCTGGTGCGCACCATGGCGTGCACGAAGTCGGAGCCCGGTTTGCCCCGGGTGCGCACCTCGCGTGCACCTTCGGCGGGGTTGCGCGCCCTGGTGCGCACCAAGGAGCGCTCCGAAGTGTGCTCCAAGGTGCGGCGTGCACGAAGTCGGAGCCCGGTTTGCCCCGGGTGCGCACCTCGCGTGCACCTTCGGCGGGGTTGCGCGCCCTGGTGGGCACCATGGTGCGCACCAAGGAGCGCTCCGAAGTGTGCTCCAAGGTGCGGCGTGCACGAAGTCGGAGCCCGGTTTGCCCCGGGTGCGCACCTCGCGTGCACCTTCGCCGCGGTGGGCACCATGGCGTGCACGAAGTCGGAGCCCGGTTTGCCCCGGGTGCGCACCTCGCGTGCACCTTCGCCGGGGTGGGCACCTCGGCTGGGTTGCGCGCCCTGGTGCGCACCAAGGAGCGCTCCGAAGTGTGCTCCAAGGTGCGGCGTGCACGAAGTCGGAGCCCGGTTTGCCCCGGGTGCGCACCTCGCGTGCACCTTCGCCGCGGTGGGCACCATGGCGTGCACGAAGTCGGAGCCCGGTTTGCCCCGGGTGCGCACCCCGCGTGCACCTTCGCCGGGGTGGGCACCTCGGCTGGGTTGCGCGCCCTGGTGCGCACCAAGGAGCGCTCCGAAGTGTGCTCCAAGGTGCGGCGTGCACGAAGTCGGAGCCCGGTTTGCCCCGGGTGCGCACCTCGCGTGCACCTTCGCCGCGGTGGGCACCTTGGCTGGGTTGGGCACCATTGAGCGCTCCGAAGTGTGCTCCAAGGTGCGCACCATGGCCCTCCAAGGTGCGCAGCATGGCGTGCACGAAGTCGGAGCCCGGTTTGCCCCGGGTGCGCACCTCGCGTGCACCTTCGCCAGGGTGGGCACCTCGGTGCGCACACCTTCTCAATGTTTTCTTGCCTTTTCTGGAAATTGGTGAAGGCAGCGCATCAAAGGTGCGCACCTCGGTGTGCTCCGAGGTGCGAACCCGAGAGCGCTCCGAGGTGCCCACGAAGTCGAAAGTCGGGTTAATTGCATTGTTTTCCCCGGGTGCGCTCCGAGGTGCGCAACATCGGTGCGCACCAAGGAGGGCTCCGAAGTGTGCTCCAAGGTGCGCACGATTCGGAGCTCGGTTTGCCCGGGGTGCGCACACCTTGGCTGGGTTGCGCACCCTTTGTGCGCTCCAAGGTGCGCACGAAGTCGGAGCTCGGTTTGCCCCGGGTGCGCACCTTCGCCAGGGTGCGCACCTTGATGCGCACGCCTTGGCTGGGCTGCGCACCTTGGTGGGCGCCATGGTGCGCACCTTTCGTGCGCTCCAAGGTGCGCACGAAGTCGGAGCTCGGTTTGCCCCGGGTGCGCACCTTGGTGGGCGCCATGGTGCACTCCGAGGTGCCCAAGATTGGTGCGCACCAAGGAGCGCTCCGAAGTGCGCTCCAAGGTGCGCAGGTGCGCGCGAAGTCGAAAGTTGGGTTAATTGTCCGGTTTGCCTCGGGTGCGCACCTTGCGTGCACCTTCGCCAGGGTGGGCGCCTTGGTGCGCACACCTTGGCTGGGCTGCGCACCCGGGCGCGCACACCTTGGCACCCGCGTTTCCTTCATTTTAAATTTTTTTTTTTTACAATCTCTCAAGTGGGAAATTCTATAATCTCAACTTTTTTTGCCTTTTCAGGAAACTTTTGAATGGAGCGCATCATTGGTGCGCTCCGAAGTGTGCTCCAAGGTGCGCACCTCTGGTGTGCTCCAAAGCTCTCTCCAGCTGCGTGCACCTGCCCCGGCCGCGCACCCGGCCCCGCCCAGCTTCGCTCACCTGTCCCGGGCGTCTGGTGCGGAACCTTAGAGTAAGAAACATCACCGTGCACCTTGGCCAACGTGCGCGACTCGACCGAGCGCGCACTGGCCGAGGTGCACACCGATTTCACCTGGGTGCGCGCGCAGCACCTCGGGCGCACCGGGGTGCGCGCACAACGCCCGGGTTGCACCGTGGCCTGTGTGCTCGGGGCGCCTCGGGTGCGCGCTCGGTGTCGCCCCCGCGCGCGCGGTAGTGCGGGCAGCGCACCCCGGCCCGGCCCGGCCCCGACGAGAACGCAAACGGGCAAAAGGTTTATTCAAATAGCATTGCGACGCCCGGCGAAAAACTAAGAAAGGGTGCAACACCGGGACTTCCCGGGAGGTCACCCATCCCAGTACTACTCCGGCCCAAGCGCGCTTAACTGCGGAGTTCTGATGGGATCCGGTGCACTAACGCTGGTATGATCGCACCCGTTATGAGCTTGTCGCAGTGTGTACTTAGCAAACCGCGACCCACGTGCGAATCCACCCCGGCCACCCACCCCCGTCGAGGTGCACACCCTCCCTCGCGAAGTGCGCCCCGTTCGCCAAGTGTGAGCCCTGCCCGGGTGCGCGCACCTTGCTAGGGCGTCGGGTGTGCACCCGGCCCGGCCTACGTGCGTGCACCTGGACGGGGCGTCGTGTGCGTGCAGTGTCCCGTCTGCAACGCGGTGCCCACACACCACCTCGGGCGCAACGACCTGCGCTCACATGTGGGCCGAGTGCACCTTGGTGCATGTTCGGGGCGCCTCGGGTGCACGCTCGATCTTGCCCCGGTGCACCAAGGCGCTCGGTTTGCCCCGGGTGCGCACTTGGTGCAAGGTGGGCACCCAAAATAGGGATCAAGCACCAAAACACAAGTTTCGGGATGCAAAATGGGACCCAAGGACCACAAATGCGTTCCAAGACCCATGATGGGTCCACGAGAACAAAAATGTGTTCCGAGACTTAATAAACAAATATTGGGTTTTAGGAGAAGAAACATGCTCTGATGCCCAAAACGAGAATCGACCCCGAAAAGGCCACAGGCCAAAAGTGGGATGCGAGACAAAAAAAAATGGGACCCGAGGACCAAAATTGGGTTCCCAGGTCGAAGACAGGGCAACCGGACAAGAAACGACCTCTAAGGCTCGAAATGAGTCCCGACGACTAAAACTTGACAAGAAGCACCCATCAGGCACCCAACTCGACACCCATGGGATGCCGACCCACCCGGGCTTCCACCTAGCACACCTTGGCACCCACCCACCCTCGCACCCAACCTCGCACCCAACTTAGCACCTTTGAACCCACATTGGCACTCACCCTGACCCTGGCACCTTGGAACCCACATTGGCACTCACCTTGACCCTGGCACCCACCTTTGCACTCACCTTGGGACCCACCCTGGCTCCCACCTCGGCACCCACCCAGACACCCACCTTGGTTCCTTGGCATCCACCTTGGATCCTTGGCACCCACCCCGACACCCACCTTGGCACGCAACTTGGCTACTTGCCACCCACCTTGGCTCCTTGACGCCCACCCCGACAACCACCCCGTGACCTACCCTGGCTAGGGTTGGTGCACACCCACCCTGGTGCCCACCTTGGCACCCACCCCATGACCCACCTTGGCACGCACCTTAGTACCCACCCCGTTACCCACCCTAGGACCCACCCCGTGACCCACCTTGGCCAGGGTGGGTGCCTTGGTGCGCACAACTTGCCTGGGCTGCACACCAGGGCGGGCTCAAGATGGCACCCGCGTTCCGTTTTTTTCACTATCTTTCAAAACGGAAATTTTAAAATCTCGTTTTTTTTTTTTTTTTGCCTTTTCTGGAAATTAGTGAAGGCAGCGCATCAAAGGTGCGCAATGCTGGTGCGAACCCGGGAGCGCTCCGATGTGTGCTCCAAGGTGCGGCGTGCACGAAGTCCGAGCCCGGCTTGCCCCGGGTGCGCACCTCGCGTGCACCTTCGCCGGGGTGAGCACCTTGGCTGGGTTGCGCGCCCTGGTGCGCACCAAGGAGCGCTCTGAAGTGTGCTCCAAGGTGCGGCGTGCACGAAGTCGGAGCTCGGTTTGCCCCGGGTGTGCACCTCGGGTGCGCACCTCGCGTGCACCTTCGCTGCGGTGGGCACCTTGGCTGGGTTGCGCGCCTTGGTGGGCACCATGCAGTGCACGAAGTCGGAGCCCGGTTTGCCCCGGGCGCGCACCTCCGCCAGGGTGGGCACCTTGGTGCGCACAACTTGCCTGGGCTGCGCACCAGGAAGGGCTCAAGATGGCACCCGCGTTCCGTTTTTTTCACTATCTTTCAGAACGGAAATTTTAAAATATCGTTTTTTTTTGCCTTTTCTGGAAATTAGTGAAGGCAGCGCATCAAAGGTGCGCAACGCTGGTGCGAACCTGGGAGCGCTCCGATGTGTGCTCCAAGGTGCGGCGTGCACGAAGTCGGAGCCCGGTTTGCCCCGGGTGCGCCCTGGTGGGCACCATGGTGCGCACCAAGGAGCGCTCCGAAGTGTGCTCCAAGGTGCGGCCTGCACGAAGTCGGAGCCCGGTTTGCCCCGGGTGTGCACCGCGGGTGGGCACCTTGGTGCGCATGCCTTGCCTGGGCTGCGCACCAGGGCGGGCTCAAGATGGCACCCGCGTTCCGTTTTTTTCACTATCTTTCAAAACGGAAATTTTAAAATCTCATTTTTTTTTGCCTTTTCTGGAAATTAGTGAAGGCAGCGCATCAAAGGTGCGCACCTCGCTGCCCACCACGGTGCGCAACGCCGGTGGGCACCCGGGAGTGCTTCGAAGTGTGCTCCAAGGTGCTGCGTGCACGTTGTCGGAGCCCGGTTTGCCCCGGGTGCGCACCTCGCGTGCACCTTCGTCGGGGTGGGCACCTTGGCTGGGTTTGCCCCGGCTGCGCTCCGAAGCGGGGTTATTGGAGCGCCGCCTCTTTTTTTGTCGGAGCGTTTGGTGGGGTTTCTCGCATTGGCTCTTCCCAGGCCCGGTTGCCACCCTGGCGCGCACGAAGTCGGAAGTAGGGTTAATTGCCCGGGTGCGCACCTTTGCCAGGGTGGGCACCTTACCTGGGCTGTGCACCAGGGCGGGCTCAAGATGGCACCCGCGTTCCGTTTTTTTCACTATCTTTCAAAACGGAAATTTTAAAATCTCCTCTTTTTTTTGCCTTTTCTGGAAATTAGTGAAGGCAGCGCATCAAAGGTGCGCACCTCGCTGCCCACCTTGGTGTGCTCTGAGGTGCGCACCCGGGAGCGCTACGAAGTGTGCTCCAAGGTGCGGCGTGCACGTTGTCGGAGCCCGGTTTGCCCCGGGTGCGCACCTCGCCTGCACCTTGGCCGGGGTGGGCACCCTGGCTGGGTTTGCCCAGGGTGCGCTCCGAAGCGGGGTTACTGGAGCGCCCCCTCTTTTTTTGTCAGAGCGTTTGGTGGGGTTTCTCGCATTGGCTCTTCCCAGGCCCGGTTGTTGGGTGCGCTCCCACCCTGGCGCGCGCGAAGTTGGAAGTTGGGTTAATTGCCCGGGCGCGCACCTTCGCCAGGGTGGGCACCTTGGTGCGCACACCTTGGCTGGGCTGCGCACCAGGGCGGGCTCAAGATGGCACCAGCATTCCCTTTTTCTCACTATCTTTCAAAACGGAAATTTTAAAATCTCGTTTTCTTTTGCCTTTTATGGAAATTAGTGAAGGCATCGCATCAAAGGTGCGCACCTCGCTGCCCACCTTGGTGTGCTCCGAGGTGCCCACCACGGTGCGCTCCGAGGTGCCCACCACGGTGCGCAACGCCGGTGCGAACCCGGGAGCGCCCCGATGTGTGCTCCAAGGTGCGGCGTGCACGAAGCCGGACCCCGGTTTGCCCCGGGTGCGCACCTCGCGTGCACCTTGGTGCGCACACCTTGGCTGGGTTGCGCGGCCTGGTGGGCACCATGGTGCGCACCAAGGAGCGCTCCGAAGTGTGCTCCAAGGTGCGGCGTGCACGAAGTCCTAGCCCGGTTTGCCCCGGGTGCGCACCTTCGCCGCGGTGGGCACCATGGCGTGCACGAAGTCGGAGCCCGGTTTGCCCCGGGTGCGCACCTCGCGTGCACCTTCGCCGGGGTGGGCACCTCGGCTGGGTTGCGCGCCCTGGTGCGCACCAAGGAGCGCTCCGAAGTGTGCTCCAAGGTGCGGCGTGCACGAAGTCGGAGCCCGGTTTGCCCCGGGTGCGCACCTTCGCCGCGGTGGGCACCCTGGTGCGCACCATGGCGTGCACGAAGTCGGAGCCCGGTTTGCCCCGGGTGCGCACCTCGCGTGCACCTTCGGCGGGGTTGCGCGCCCTGGTGCGCACCAAGGAGCGCTCCGAAGTGTGCTCCAAGGTGCGGCGTGCACGAAGTCGGAGCCCGGTTTGCCCCGGGTGCGCACCTCGCGTGCACCTTCGGCGGGGTTGCGCGCCCTGGTGGGCACCATGGTGCGCACCAAGGAGCGCTCCGAAGTGTGCTCCAAGGTGCGGCGTGCACGAAGTCGGAGCCCGGTTTGCCCCGGGTGCGCACCTCGCGTGCACCTTCGCCGCGGTGGGCACCATGGCGTGCACGAAGTCGGAGCCCGGTTTGCCCCGGGTGCGCACCTCGCGTGCACCTTCGCCGCGGTGGGCACCATGGCGTGCACGAAGTCGGAGCCCGGTTTGCCCCGGGTGCGCACCTCGCGTGCACCTTCGCTGGGGTGGGCACCTCGGCTGGGTTGCGCGCCCTGGTGCGCACCAAGGAGCGCTCCGAAGTGTGCTCCAAGGTGCGGCGTGCACGAAGTCGGAGCCCGGTTTGCCCCGGGTGCGCACCTCGCGTGCACCTTCGCCGCGGTGGGCACCATGGCGTGCACGAAGTCGGAGCCCGGTTTGCCCCGGGTGCGCACCCCGCGTGCACCTTCGCCGGGGTGGGCACCTCGGCTGGGTTGCGCGCCCTGGTGCGCACCAAGGAGCGCTCCGAAGTGTGCTCCAAGGTGCGGCGTGCACGAAGTCGGAGCCCGGTTTTCCCCGGGTGCGCACCTCGCGTGCACCTTCGCCGCGGTGGGCACCTTGGCTGGGTTGGGCACCATTGAGCGCTCTGAAGTGTGCTCCAAGGTGCGCACCATGGCCCTCCAAGGTGCGCAGCATGGCGTGCACGAAGTCGGAGCCCGGTTTGCCCCGGGTGCGCACCTCGCGTGCACCTTCGCCAGGGTGGGCACCTCGGTGCGCACACCTTCTCAATGTTTTCTTGCCTTTTCTGGAAATTGGTGAAGGCAGCGCATCAAAGGTGCGCACCTCGGTGTGCTCCGAGGTGCGAACCCGAGAGCGCTCCGAGGTGCCCACGAAGTCGAAAGTCGGGTTAATTGCATTGTTTTCCCCGGGTGCGCTCCGAGGTGCGCAACATCGGTGCGCACCAAGGAGGGCTCCGAAGTGTGCTCCAAGGTGCGCACGATTCGGAGCTCGGTTTGCCCGGGGTGCGCACACCTTGGCTGGGTTGCGCACCCTTTGTGCGCTCCAAGGTGCGCACGAAGTCGGAGCTCGGTTTGCCCCGGGTGCGCACCTTCGCCAGGGTGCGCACCTTGATGCGCACGCCTTGGCTGGGCTGCGCACCTTGGTGGGCGCCATGGTGCGCACCTTTCGTGCGCTCCAAGGTGCGCACGAAGTCGGAGCTCGGTTTGCCCCGGGTGCGCACCTTGGTGGGCGCCATGGTGCACTCCGAGGTGCCCAAGATTGGTGCGCACCAAGGAGCGCTCCGAAGTGCGCTCCAAGGTGCGCAGGTGCGCGCGAAGTCGAAAGTTGGGTTAATTGTCCGGTTTGCCTCGGGTGCGCACCTTGCGTGCACCTTCGCCAGGGTGGGCGCCTTGGTGCGCACACCTTGGCTGGGCTGCGCACCCGGGCGCGCACACCTTGGCACCCGCGTTTCCTTCATTTTAAATTTTTTTTTTTTACAATCTCTCAAGTGGGAAATTCTATAATCTCAACTTTTTTTGCCTTTTCAGGAAACTTTTGAATGGAGCGCATCATTGGTGCGCTCCGAAGTGTGCTCCAAGGTGCGCACCTCTGGTGTGCTCCAAAGCTCTCTCCAGCTGCGTGCACCTGCCCCGGCCGCGCACCCGGCCCCGCCCAGCTTCGCTCACCTGTCCCGGGCGTCTGGTGCGGAACCTTAGAGTAAGAAACATCACCGTGCACCTTGGCCAACGTGCGCGACTCGACCGAGCGCGCACTGGCCGAGGTGCACACCGATTTCACCTGGGTGCGCGCGCAGCACCTCGGGCGCACCGGGGTGCGCGCACAACGCCCGGGTTGCACCGTGGCCTGTGTGCTCGGGGCGCCTCGGGTGCGCGCTCGGTGTCGCCCCCGCGCGCGCGGTAGTGCGGGCAGCGCACCCCGGCCCGGCCCGGCCCCGACGAGAACGCAAACGGGCAAAAGGTTTATTCAAATAGCATTGCGACGCCCGGCGAAAAACTAAAAAAGGGTGCAACACCGGGACTTCCCGGGAGGTCACCCATCCCAGTACTACTCCGGCCCAAGCGCGCTTAACTGCGGAGTTCTGATGGGATCCGGTGCACTAACGCTGGTATGATCGCACCCGTTATGAGCTTGTCGCAGTGTGTACTTAGCAAACCGCGACCCACGTGCGAATCCACCCCGGCCACCCACCCCCGTCGAGGTGCACACCCTCCCTCGCGAAGTGCGCCCCGTTCGCCAAGTGTGAGCCCTGCCCGGGTGCGCGCACCTTGCTAGGGCGTCGGGTGTGCACCCGGCCCGGCCTACGTGCGTGCACCTGGACGGGGCGTCGTGTGCGTGAAGTGTCCCGTCTGCAACGCGGTGCCCACACACCACCTCGGGCGCAACGACCTGCGCTCACATGTGGGCCGAGTGCACCTTGGTGCATGTTCGGGGCGCCTCGGGTGCACGCTCGATCTTGCCCCGGTGCACCAAGGCGCTCGGTTTGCCCCGGGTGCGCACTTGGTGCAAGGTGGGCACCCAAAATAGGGATCAAGCACCAAAACACAAGTTTCGGGATGCAAAATGGGACCCAAGGACCACAAATGCGTTCCAAGACCCATGATGGGTCCACGAGAACAAAAATGTGTTCCGAGACTTAATAAACAAATATTGGGTTTTAGGAGAAGAAACATGCTCTGATGCCCAAAACGAGAATCGACCCCGAAAAGGCCACAGGCCAAAAGTGGGATGCGAGACAAAAAAAAATGGGACCCGAGGACCAAAATTGGGTTCCCAGGTCGAAGACAGGGCAACCGGACAAGAAACGACCTCTAAGGCTCGAAATGAGTCCCGACGACTAAAACTTGACAAGAAGCACCCATCAGGCACCCAACTCGACACCCATGGGATGCCGACCCACCCGGGCTTCCACCTAGCACACCTTGGCACCCACCCACCCTCGCACCCAACCTCGCACCCAACTTAGCACCTTTGAACCCACATTGGCACTCACCCTGACCCTGGCACCTTGGAACCCACATTGGCACTCACCTTGACCCTGGCACCCACCTTTGCACTCACCTTGGGACCCACCCTGGCTCCCACCTCGGCACCCACCCAGACACCCACCTTGGTTCCTTGGCACCCACCTTGGATCCTTGGCACCCACCCCGACACCCACCTTGGCACGCAACTTGGCTACTTGCCACCCACCTTGGCTCCTTGACGCCCACCCCGACAACCACCCCGTGACCTACCCTGGCTAGGGTTGGTGCACACCCACCCTGGTGCCCACCTTGGCACCCACCCCATGACCCACCTTGGCACGCACCTTAGTACCCACCCCGTTACCCACCCTAGGACCCACCCCGTGACCCACCTTGGCCAGGGTGGGTGCCTTGGTGCGCACAACTTGCCTGGGCTGCACACCAGGGCGGGCTCAAGATGGCACCCGCGTTCCGTTTTTTTCACTATCTTTCAAAACGGAAATTTTAAAATCTCGTTTTTTTTTTTTTTTTGCCTTTTCTGGAAATTAGTGAAGGCAGCGCATCAAAGGTGCGCAATGCTGGTGCGAACCCGGGAGCGCTCCGATGTGTGCTCCAAGGTGCGGCGTGCACGAAGTCCGAGCCCGGCTTGCCCCGGGTGCGCACCTCGCGTGCACCTTCGCCGGGGTGAGCACCTTGGCTGGGTTGCGCGCCCTGGTGCGCACCAAGGAGCGCTCTGAAGTGTGCTCCAAGGTGCGGCGTGCACGAAGTCGGAGCTCGGTTTGCCCCGGGTGTGCACCTCGGGTGCGCACCTCGCGTGCACCTTCGCTGCGGTGGGCACCTTGGCTGGGTTGCGCGCCTTGGTGGGCACCATGCAGTGCACGAAGTCGGAGCCCGGTTTGCCCCGGGCGCGCACCTCCGCCAGGGTGGGCACCTTGGTGCGCACAACTTGCCTGGGCTGCGCACCAGGAAGGGCTCAAGATGGCACCCGCGTTCCGTTTTTTTCACTATCTTTCAGAACGGAAATTTTAAAATATCGTTTTTTTTTGCCTTTTCTGGAAATTAGTGAAGGCAGCGCATCAAAGGTGCGCAACGCTGGTGCGAACCTGGGAGCGCTCCGATGTGTGCTCCAAGGTGCGGCGTGCACGAAGTCGGAGCCCGGTTTGCCCCGGGTGCGCCCTGGTGGGCACCATGGTGCGCACCAAGGAGCGCTCCGAAGTGTGCTCCAAGGTGCGGCCTGCACGAAGTCGGAGCCCGGTTTGCCCCGGGCGTGCACCGCGGGTGGGCACCTTGGTGCGCATGCCTTGCCTGGGCTGCGCACCAGGGCGGGCTCAAGATGGCACCCGCGTTCCGTTTTTTTCACTATCTTTCAAAACGGAAATTTTAAAATCTCATTTTTTTTTGCCTTTTCTGGAAATTAGTGAAGGCAGCGCATCAAAGGTGCGCACCTCGCTGCCCACCACGGTGCGCAACGCCGGTGGGCACCCGGGAGTGCTTCGAAGTGTGCTCCAAGGTGCTGCGTGCACGTTGTCGGAGCCCGGTTTGCCCCGGGTGCGCACCTCGCGTGCACCTTCGTCGGGGTGGGCACCTTGGCTGGGTTTGCCCCGGCTGCGCTCCGAAGCGGGGTTATTGGAGCGCCGCCTCTTTTTTTGTCGGAGCGTTTGGTGGGGTTTCTCGCATTGGCTCTTCCCAGGCCCGGTTGCCACCCTGGCGCGCACGAAGTCGGAAGTAGGGTTAATTGCCCGGGTGCGCACCTTTGCCAGGGTGGGCACCTTACCTGGGCTGTGCACCAGGGCGGGCTCAAGATGGCACCCGCGTTCCGTTTTTTTCACTATCTTTCAAAACGGAAATTTTAAAATCTCCTCTTTTTTTTGCCTTTTCTGGAAATTAGTGAAGGCAGCGCATCAAAGGTGCGCACCTCGCTGCCCACCTTGGTGTGCTCTGAGGTGCGCACCCGGGAGCGCTACGAAGTGTGCTCCAAGGTGCGGCGTGCACGTTGTCGGAGCCCGGTTTGCCCCGGGTGCGCACCTCGCCTGCACCTTGGCCGGGGTGGGCACCCTGGCTGGGTTTGCCCAGGGTGCGCTCCGAAGCGGGGTTACTGGAGCGCCCCCTCTTTTTTTGTCAGAGCGTTTGGTGGGGTTTCTCGCATTGGCTCTTCCCAGGCCCGGTTGTTGGGTGCGCTCCCACCCTGGCGCGCGCGAAGTTGGAAGTTGGGTTAATTGCCCGGGCGCGCACCTTCGCCAGGGTGGGCACCTTGGTGCGCACACCTTGGCTGGGCTGCGCACCAGGGCGGGCTCAAGATGGCACCAGCATTCCCTTTTTCTCACTATCTTTCAAAACGGAAATTTTAAAATCTCGTTTTCTTTTGCCTTTTATGGAAATTAGTGAAGGCATCGCATCAAAGGTGCGCACCTCGCTGCCCACCTTGGTGTGCTCCGAGGTGCCCACCACGGTGCGCTCCGAGGTGCCCACCACGGTGCGCAACGCCGGTGCGAACCCGGGAGCGCCCCGATGTGTGCTCCAAGGTGCGGCGTGCACGAAGCCGGACCCCGGTTTGCCCCGGGTGCGCACCTCGCGTGCACCTTGGTGCGCACACCTTGGCTGGGTTGCGCGGCCTGGTGGGCACCATGGTGCGCACCAAGGAGCGCTCCAAAGTGTGCTCCAAGGTGCGGCGTGCACGAAGTCCTAGCCCGGTTTGCCCCGGGTGCGCACCTTCGCCGCGGTGGGCACCATGGCGTGCACGAAGTCGGAGCCCGGTTTGCCCCGGGTGCGCACCTCGCGTGCACCTTCGCCGGGGTGGGCACCTCGGCTGGGTTGCGCGCCCTGGTGCGCACCAAGGAGCGCTCCGAAGTGTGCTCCAAGGTGCGGCGTGCACGAAGTCGGAGCCCGGTTTGCCCCGGGTGCGCACCTTCGCCGCGGTGGGCACCCTGGTGCGCACCATGGCGTGCACGAAGTCGGAGCCCGGTTTGCCCCGGGTGCGCACCTCGCGTGCACCTTCGGCGGGGTTGCGCGCCCTGGTGCGCACCAAGGAGCGCTCCGAAGTGTGCTCCAAGGTGCGGCGTGCACGAAGTCGGAGCCCGGTTTGCCCCGGGTGCGCACCTCGCGTGCACCTTCGGCGGGGTTGCGCGCCCTGGTGGGCACCATGGTGCGCACCAAGGAGCGCTCCGAAGTGTGCTCCAAGGTGCGGCGTGCACGAAGTCGGAGCCCGGTTTGCCCCGGGTGCGCACCTCGCGTGCACCTTCGCCGCGGTGGGCACCATGGCGTGCACGAAGTCGGAGCCCGGTTTGCCCCGGGTGCGCACCTCGCGTGCACCTTCGCCGGGGTGGGCACCTCGGCTGGGTTGCGCGCCCTGGTGCGCACCAAGGAGCGCTCCGAAGTGTGCTCCAAGGTGCGGCGTGCACGAAGTCGGAGCCCGGTTTGCCCCGGGTGCGCACCTCGCGTGCACCTTCGCCGCGGTGGGCACCATGGCGTGCACGAAGTCGGAGCCCGGTTTGCCCCGGGTGCGCACCCCGCGTGCACCTTCGCCGGGGTGGGCACCTCGGCTGGGTTGCGCGCCCTGGTGCGCACCAAGGAGCGCTCCGAAGTGTGCTCCAAGGTGCGGCGTGCACGAAGTCGGAGCCCGGTTTGCCCCGGGTGCGCACCTCGCGTGCACCTTCGCCGCGGTGGGCACCTTGGCTGGGTTGGGCACCATTGAGCGCTCCGAAGTGTGCTCCAAGGTGCGCACCATGGCCCTCCAAGGTGCGCAGCATGGCGTGCACGAAGTCGGAGCCCGGTTTGCCCCGGGTGCGCACCTCGCGTGCACCTTCGCCAGGGTGGGCACCTCGGTGCGCACACCTTCTCAATGTTTTCTTGCCTTTTCTGGAAATTGGTGAAGGCAGCGCATCAAAGGTGCGCACCTCGATGTGCTCCGAGGTGCGAACCCGAGAGCGCTCCGAGGTGCCCACGAAGTCGAAAGTCGGGTTAATTGCATTGTTTTCCCCGGGTGCGCTCCGAGGTGCGCAACATCGGTGCGCACCAAGGAGGGCTCCGAAGTGTGCTCCAAGGTGCGCACGATTCGGAGCTCGGTTTGCCCGGGGTGCGCACACCTTGGCTGGGTTGCGCACCCTTTGTGCGCTCCAAGGTGCGCACGAAGTCGGAGCTCGGTTTGCCCCGGGTGCGCACCTTCGCCAGGGTGCGCACCTTGATGCGCACGCCTTGGCTGGGCTGCGCACCTTGGTGGGCGCCATGGTGCGCACCTTTCGTGCGCTCCAAGGTGCGCACGAAGTCGGAGCTCGGTTTGCCCCGGGTGCGCACCTTGGTGGGCGCCATGGTGCACTCCGAGGTGCCCAAGATTGGTGCGCACCAAGGAGCGCTCCGAAGTGCGCTCCAAGGTGCGCAGGTGCGCGCGAAGTCGAAAGTTGGGTTAATTGTCCGGTTTGCCTCGGGTGCGCACCTTGCGTGCACCTTCGCCAGGGTGGGCGCCTTGGTGCGCACACCTTGGCTGGGCTGCGCACCCGGGCGCGCACACCTTGGCACCCGCGTTTCCTTCATTTTAAATTTTTTTTTTTTACAATCTCTCAAGTGGGAAATTCTATAATCTCAACTTTTTTTGCCTTTTCAGGAAACTTTTGAATGGAGCGCATCATTGGTGCGCTCCGAAGTGTGCTCCAAGGTGCGCACCTCTGGTGTGCTCCAAAGCTCTCTCCAGCTGCGTGCACCTGCCCCGGCCGCGCACCCGGCCCCGCCCAGCTTCGCTCACCTGTCCCGGGCGTCTGGTGCGGAACCTTAGAGTAAGAAACATCACCGTGCACCTTGGCCAACGTGCGCGACTCGACCGAGCGCGCACTGGCCGAGGTGCACACCGATTTCACCTGGGTGCGCGCGCAGCACCTCGGGCGCACCGGGGTGCGCGCACAACGCCCGGGTTGCACCGTGGCCTGTGTGCTCGGGGCGCCTCGGGTGCGCGCTCGGTGTCGCCCCCGCGCGCGCGGTAGTGCGGGCAGCGCACCCCGGCCCGGCCCGGCCCCGACGAGAACGCAAACGGGCAAAAGGTTTATTCAAATAGCATTGCGACGCCCGGCGAAAAACTAAGAAAGGGTGCAACACCGGGACTTCCCGGGAGGTCACCCATCCCAGTACTACTCCGGCCCAAGCGCGCTTAACTGCGGAGTTCTGATGGGATCCGGTGCACTAACGCTGGTATGATCGCACCCGTTATGAGCTTGTCGCAGTGTGTACTTAGCAAACCGCGACCCACGTGCGAATCCACCCCGACCACCCACCCCCGTCGAGGTGCACACCCTCCCTCGCGAAGTGCGCCCCGTTCGCCAAGTGTGAGCCCTGCCCGGGTGCGCGCACCTTGCTAGGGCGTCGGGTGTGCACCCGGCCCGGCCTACGTGCGTGCACCTGGACGGGGCGTCGTGTGCGTGCAGTGTCCCGTCTGCAACGCGGTGCCCACACACCACCTCGGGCGCAACGACCTGCGCTCACATGTGGGCCGAGTGCACCTTGGTGCATGTTCGGGGCGCCTCGGGTGCACGCTCGATCTTGCCCCGGTGCACCAAGGCGCTCGGTTTGCCCCGGGTGCGCACTTGGTGCAAGGTGGGCACCCAAAATAGGGATCAAGCACCAAAACACAAGTTTCGGGATGCAAAATGGGACCCAAGGACCACAAATGCGTTCCAAGACCCATGATGGGTCCACGAGAACAAAAATGTGTTCCGAGACTTAATAAACAAATATTGGGTTTTAGGAGAAGAAACATGCTCTGATGCCCAAAACGAGAATCGACCCCGAAAAGGCCACAGGCCAAAAGTGGGATGCGAGACAAAAAAAAATGGGACCCGAGGACCAAAATTGGGTTCCCAGGTCGAAGACAGGGCAACCGGACAAGAAACGACCTCTAAGGCTCGAAATGAGTCCCGACGACTAAAACTTGACAAGAAGCACCCATCAGGCACCCAACTCGACACCCATGGGATGCCGACCCACCCGGGCTTCCACCTAGCACACCTTGGCACCCACCCACCCTCGCACCCAACCTCGCACCCAACTTAGCACCTTTGAACCCACATTGGCACTCACCCTGACCCTGGCACCTTGGAACCCACATTGGCACTCACCTTGACCCTGGCACCCACCTTTGCACTCACCTTGGGACCCACCCTGGCTCCCACCTCGGCACCCACCCAGACACCCACCTTGGTTCCTTGGCACCCACCTTGGATCCTTGGCACCCACCCCGACACCCACCTTGGCACGCAACTTGGCTACTTGCCACCCACCTTGGCTCCTTGACGCCCACCCCGACAACCACCCCGTGACCTACCCTGGCTAGGGTTGGTGCACACCCACCCTGGTGCCCACCTTGGCACCCACCCCATGACCCACCTTGGCACGCACCTTAGTACCCACCCCGTTACCCACCCTAGGACCCACCCCGTGACCCACCTTGGCCAGGGTGGGTGCCTTGGTGCGCACAACTTGCCTGGGCTGCACACCAGGGCGGGCTCAAGATGGCACCCGCGTTCCGTTTTTTTCACTATCTTTCAAAACGGAAATTTTAAAATCTCGTTTTTTTTTTTTTTTTGCCTTTTCTGGAAATTAGTGAAGGCAGCGCATCAAAGGTGCGCAATGCTGGTGCGAACCCGGGAGCGCTCCGATGTGTGCTCCAAGGTGCGGCGTGCACGAAGTCCGAGCCCGGCTTGCCCCGGGTGCGCACCTCGCGTGCACCTTCGCCGGGGTGAGCACCTTGGCTGGGTTGCGCGCCCTGGTGCGCACCAAGGAGCGCTCTGAAGTGTGCTCCAAGGTGCGGCGTGCACGAAGTCGGAGCTCGGTTTGCCCCGGGTGTGCACCTCGGGTGCGCACCTCGCGTGCACCTTCGCTGCGGTGGGCACCTTGGCTGGGTTGCGCGCCTTGGTGGGCACCATGCAGTGCACGAAGTCGGAGCCCGGTTTGCCCCGGGCGCGCACCTCCGCCAGGGTGGGCACCTTGGTGCGCACAACTTGCCTGGGCTGCGCACCAGGAAGGGCTCAAGATGGCACCCGCGTTCCGTTTTTTTCACTATCTTTCAGAACGGAAATTTTAAAATATCGTTTTTTTTTGCCTTTTCTGGAAATTAGTGAAGGCAGCGCATCAAAGGTGCGCAACGCTGGTGCGAACCTGGGAGCGCTCCGATGTGTGCTCCAAGGTGCGGCGTGCACGAAGTCGGAGCCCGGTTTGCCCCGGGTGCGCCCTGGTGGGCACCATGGTGCGCACCAAGGAGCGCTCCGAAGTGTGCTCCAAGGTGCGGCCTGCACGAAGTCGGAGCCCGGTTTGCCCCGGGCGTGCACCGCGGGTGGGCACCTTGGTGCGCATGCCTTGCCTGGGCTGCGCACCAGGGCGGGCTCAAGATGGCACCCGCGTTCCGTTTTTTTCACTATCTTTCAAAACGGAAATTTTAAAATCTCATTTTTTTTTGCCTTTTCTGGAAATTAGTGAAGGCAGCGCATCAAAGGTGCGCACCTCGCTGCCCACCACGGTGCGCAACGCCGGTGGGCACCCGGGAGTGCTTCGAAGTGTGCTCCAAGGTGCTGCATGCACGTTGTCGGAGCCCGGTTTGCCCCGGGTGCGCACCTCGCGTGCACCTTCGTCGGGGTGGGCACCTTGGCTGGGTTTGCCCCGGCTGCGCTCCGAAGCGGGGTTATTGGAGCGCCGCCTCTTTTTTTGTCGGAGCGTTTGGTGGGGTTTCTCGCATTGGCTCTTCCCAGGCCCGGTTGCCACCCTGGCGCGCACGAAGTCGGAAGTAGGGTTAATTGCCCGGGTGCGCACCTTTGCCAGGGTGGGCACCTTACCTGGGCTGTGCACCAGGGCGGGCTCAAGATGGCACCCGCGTTCCGTTTTTTTCACTATCTTTCAAAACGGAAATTTTAAAATCTCCTCTTTTTTTTGCCTTTTCTGGAAATTAGTGAAGGCAGCGCATCAAAGGTGCGCACCTCGCTGCCCACCTTGGTGTGCTCTGAGGTGCGCACCCGGGAGCGCTACGAAGTGTGCTCCAAGGTGCGGCGTGCACGTTGTCGGAGCCCGGTTTGCCCCGGGTGCGCACCTCGCCTGCACCTTGGCCGGGGTGGGCACCCTGGCTGGGTTTGCCCAGGGTGCGCTCCGAAGCGGGGTTACTGGAGCGCCCCCTCTTTTTTTGTCAGAGCGTTTGGTGGGGTTTCTCGCATTGGCTCTTCCCAGGCCCGGTTGTTGGGTGCGCTCCCACCCTGGCGCGCGCGAAGTTGGAAGTTGGGTTAATTGCCCGGGCGCGCACCTTCGCCAGGGTGGGCACCTTGGTGCGCACACCTTGGCTGGGCTGCGCACCAGGGCGGGCTCAAGATGGCACCAGCATTCCCTTTTTCTCACTATCTTTCAAAACGGAAATTTTAAAATCTCGTTTTCTTTTGCCTTTTATGGAAATTAGTGAAGGCATCGCATCAAAGGTGCGCACCTCGCTGCCCACCTTGGTGTGCTCCGAGGTGCCCACCACGGTGCGCTCCGAGGTGCCCACCACGGTGCGCAACGCCGGTGCGAACCCGGGAGCGCCCCGATGTGTGCTCCAAGGTGCGGCGTGCACGAAGCCGGACCCCGGTTTGCCCCGGGTGCGCACCTCGCGTGCACCTTGGTGCGCACACCTTGGCTGGGTTGCGCGGCCTGGTGGGCACCATGGTGCGCACCAAGGAGCGCTCCGAAGTGTGCTCCAAGGTGCGGCGTGCACGAAGTCCTAGCCCGGTTTGCCCCGGGTGCGCACCTTCGCCGCGGTGGGCACCATGGCGTGCACGAAGTCGGAGCCCGGTTTGCCCCGGGTGCGCACCTCGCGTGCACCTTCGCCGGGGTGGGCACCTCGGCTGGGTTGCGCGCCCTGGTGCGCACCAAGGAGCGCTCCGAAGTGTGCTCCAAGGTGCGGCGTGCACGAAGTCGGAGCCCGGTTTGCCCCGGGTGCGCACCTTCGCCGCGGTGGGCACCCTGGTGCGCACCATGGCGTGCACGAAGTCGGAGCCCGGTTTGCCCCGGGTGCGCACCTCGCGTGCACCTTCGGCGGGGTTGCGCGCCCTGGTGCGCACCAAGGAGCGCTCCGAAGTGTGCTCCAAGGTGCGGCGTGCACGAAGTCGGAGCCCGGTTTGCCCCGGGTGCGCACCTCGCGTGCACCTTCGGCGGGGTTGCGCGCCCTGGTGGGCACCATGGTGCGCACCAAGGAGCGCTCCGAAGTGTGCTCCAAGGTGCGGCGTGCACGAAGTCGGAGCTCGGTTTGCCCCGGGTGCGCACCTCGCGTGCACCTTCGCCGCGGTGGGCACCATGGCGTGCACGAAGTCGGAGCCCGGTTTGCCCCGGGTGCGCACCTCGCGTGCACCTTCGCCGCGGTGGGCACCATGGCGTGCACGAAGTCGGAGCCCGGTTTGCCCCGGGTGCGCACCTCGCGTGCACCTTCGCTGGGGTGGGCACCTCGGCTGGGTTGCGCGCCCTGGTGCGCACCAAGGAGCGCTCCGAAGTGTGCTCCAAGGTGCGGCGTGCACGAAGTCGGAGCCCGGTTTGCCCCGGGTGCGCACCTCGCGTGCACCTTCGCCGCGGTGGGCACCATGGCGTGCACGAAGTCGGAGCCCGGTTTGCCCCGGGTGCGCACCCCGCGTGCACCTTCGCCGGGGTGGGCACCTCGGCTGGGTTGCGCGCCCTGGTGCGCACCAAGGAGCGCTCCGAAGTGTGCTCCAAGGTGCGGCGTGCACGAAGTCGGAGCCCGGTTTACCCCGGGTGCGCACCTCGCGTGCACCTTCGCCGCGGTGGGCACCTTGGCTGGGTTGGGCACCATTGAGCGCTCCGAAGTGTGCTCCAAGGTGCGCACCATGGCCCTCCAAGGTGCGCAGCATGGCGTGCACGAAGTCGGAGCCCGGTTTGCCCCGGGTGCGCACCTCGCGTGCACCTTCGCCAGGGTGGGCACCTCGGTGCGCACACCTTCTCAATGTTTTCTTGCCTTTTCTGGAAATTGGTGAAGGCAGCGCATCAAAGGTGCGCACCTCGGTGTGCTCCGAGGTGCGAACCCGAGAGCGCTCCGAGGTGCCCACGAAGTCGAAAGTCGGGTTAATTGCATTGTTTTCCCCGGGTGCGCTCCGAGGTGCGCAACATCGGTGCGCACCAAGGAGGGCTCCGAAGTGTGCTCCAAGGTGCGCACGATTCGGAGCTCGGTTTGCCCGGGGTGCGCACACCTTGGCTGGGTTGCGCACCCTTTGTGCGCTCCAAGGTGCGCACGAAGTCGGAGCTCGGTTTGCCCCGGGTGCGCACCTTCGCCAGGGTGCGCACCTTGATGCGCACGCCTTGGCTGGGCTGCGCACCTTGGTGGGCGCCATGGTGCGCACCTTTCGTGCGCTCCAAGGTGCGCACGAAGTCGGAGCTCGGTTTGCCCCGGGTGCGCACCTTGGTGGGCGCCATGGTGCACTCCGAGGTGCCCAAGATTGGTGCGCACCAAGGAGCGCTCCGAAGTGCGCTCCAAGGTGCGCAGGTGCGCGCGAAGTCGAAAGTTGGGTTAATTGTCCGGTTTGCCTCGGGTGCGCACCTTGCGTGCACCTTCGCCAGGGTGGGCGCCTTGGTGCGCACACCTTGGCTGGGCTGCGCACCCGGGCGCGCACACCTTGGCACCCGCGTTTCCTTCATTTTAAATTTTTTTTTTTTACAATCTCTCAAGTGGGAAATTCTATAATCTCAACTTTTTTTGCCTTTTCAGGAAACTTTTGAATGGAGCGCATCATTGGTGCGCTCCGAAGTGTGCTCCAAGGTGCGCACCTCTGGTGTGCTCCAAAGCTCTCTCCAGCTGCGTGCACCTGCCCCGGCCGCGCACCCGGCCCCGCCCAGCTTCGCTCACCTGTCCCGGGCGTCTGGTGCGGAACCTTAGAGTAAGAAACATCACCGTGCACCTTGGCCAACGTGCGCGACTCGACCGAGCGCGCACTGGCCGAGGTGCACACCGATTTCACCTGGGTGCGCGCGCAGCACCTCGGGCGCACCGGGGTGCGCGCACAACGCCCGGGTTGCACCGTGGCCTGTGTGCTCGGGGCGCCTCGGGTGCGCGCTCGGTGTCGCCCCCGCGCGCGCGGTAGTGCGGGCAGCGCACCCCGGCCCGGCCCGGCCCCGACGAGAACGCAAACGGGCAAAAGGTTTATTCAAATAGCATTGCGACGCCCGGCGAAAAACTAAAAAAGGGTGCAACACCGGGACTTCCCGGGAGGTCACCCATCCCAGTACTACTCCGGCCCAAGCGCGCTTAACTGCGGAGTTCTGATGGGATCCGGTGCACTAACGCTGGTATGATCGCACCCGTTATGAGCTTGTCGCAGTGTGTACTTAGCAAACCGCGACCCACGTGCGAATCCACCCCGGCCACCCACCCCCGTCGAGGTGCACACCCTCCCTCGCGAAGTGCGCCCCGTTCGCCAAGTGTGAGCCCTGCCCGGGTGCGCGCACCTTGCTAGGGCGTCGGGTGTGCACCCGGCCCGGCCTACGTGCGTGCACCTGGACGGGGCGTCGTGTGCGTGCAGTGTCCCGTCTGCAACGCGGTGCCCACACACCACCTCGGGCGCAACGACCTGCGCTCACATGTGGGCCGAGTGCACCTTGGTGCATGTTCGGGGCGCCTCGGGTGCACGCTCGATCTTGCCCCGGTGCACCAAGGCGCTCGGTTTGCCCCGGGTGCGCACTTGGTGCAAGGTGGGCACCCAAAATAGGGATCAAGCACCAAAACACAAGTTTCGGGATGCAAAATGGGACCCAAGGACCACAAATGCGTTCCAAGACCCATGATGGGTCCACGAGAACAAAAATGTGTTCCGAGACTTAATAAACAAATATTGGGTTTTAGGAGAAGAAACATGCTCTGATGCCCAAAACGAGAATCGACCCCGAAAAGGCCACAGGCCAAAAGTGGGATGCGAGACAAAAAAAAATGGGACCCGAGGACCAAAATTGGGTTCCCAGGTCGAAGACAGGGCAACCGGACAAGAAACGACCTCTAAGGCTCGAAATGAGTCCCGACGACTAAAACTTGACAAGAAGCACCCATCAGGCACCCAACTCGACACCCATGGGATGCCGACCCACCCGGGCTTCCACCTAGCACACCTTGGCACCCACCCACCCTCGCACCCAACCTCGCACCCAACTTAGCACCTTTGAACCCACATTGGCACTCACCCTGACCCTGGCACCTTGGAACCCACATTGGCACTCACCTTGACCCTGGCACCCACCTTTGCACTCACCTTGGGACCCACCCTGGCTCCCACCTCGGCACCCACCCAGACACCCACCTTGGTTCCTTGGCACCCACCTTGGATCCTTGGCACCCACCCCGACACCCACCTTGGCACGCAACTTGGCTACTTGCCACCCACCTTGGCTCCTTGACGCCCACCCCGACAACCACCCCGTGACCTACCCTGGCTAGGGTTGGTGCACACCCACCCTGGTGCCCACCTTGGCACCCACCCCATGACCCACCTTGGCACGCACCTTAGTACCCACCCCGTTACCCACCCTAGGACCCACCCCGTGACCCACCTTGGCCAGGGTGGGTGCCTTGGTGCGCACAACTTGCCTGGGCTGCACACCAGGGCGGGCTCAAGATGGCACCCGCGTTCCGTTTTTTTCACTATCTTTCAAAACGGAAATTTTAAAATCTCGTTTTTTTTTTTTTTTTGCCTTTTCTGGAAATTAGTGAAGGCAGCGCATCAAAGGTGCGCAATGCTGGTGCGAACCCGGGAGCGCTCCGATGTGTGCTCCAAGGTGCGGCGTGCACGAAGTCCGAGCCCGGCTTGCCCCGGGTGCGCACCTCGCGTGCACCTTCGCCGGGGTGAGCACCTTGGCTGGGTTGCGCGCCCTGGTGCGCACCAAGGAGCGCTCTGAAGTGTGCTCCAAGGTGCGGCGTGCACGAAGTCGGAGCTCGGTTTGCCCCGGGTGTGCACCTCGGGTGCGCACCTCGCGTGCACCTTCGCTGCGGTGGGCACCTTGGCTGGGTTGCGCGCCTTGGTGGGCACCATGCAGTGCACGAAGTCGGAGCCCGGTTTGCCCCGGGCGCGCACCTCCGCCAGGGTGGGCACCTTGGTGCGCACAACTTGCCTGGGCTGCGCACCAGGAAGGGCTCAAGATGGCACCCGCGTTCCGTTTTTTTCACTATCTTTCAGAACGGAAATTTTAAAATATCGTTTTTTTTTGCCTTTTCTGGAAATTAGTGAAGGCAGCGCATCAAAGGTGCGCAACGCTGGTGCGAACCTGGGAGCGCTCCGATGTGTGCTCCAAGGTGCGGCGTGCACGAAGTTGGAGCCCGGTTTGCCCCGGGTGCGCCCTGGTGGGCACCATGGTGCGCACCAAGGAGCGCTCCGAAGTGTGCTCCAAGGTGCGGCCTGCACGAAGTCGGAGCCCGGTTTGCCCCGGGCGTGCACCGCGGGTGGGCACCTTGGTGCGCATGCCTTGCCTGGGCTGCGCACCAGGGCGGGCTCAAGATGGCACCCGCGTTCCGTTTTTTTCACTATCTTTCAAAACGGAAATTTTAAAATCTCATTTTTTTTTGCCTTTTCTGGAAATTAGTGAAGGCAGCGCATCAAAGGTGCGCACCTCGCTGCCCACCACGGTGCGCAACGCCGGTGGGCACCCGGGAGTGCTTCGAAGTGTGCTCCAAGGTGCTGCGTGCACGTTGTCGGAGCCCGGTTTGCCCCGGGTGCGCACCTCGCGTGCACCTTCGTCGGGGTGGGCACCTTGGCTGGGTTTGCCCCGGCTGCGCTCCGAAGCGGGGTTATTGGAGCGCCGCCTCTTTTTTTGTCGGAGCGTTTGGTGGGGTTTCTCGCATTGGCTCTTCCCAGGCCCGGTTGCCACCCTGGCGCGCACGAAGTCGGAAGTAGGGTTAATTGCCCGGGTGCGCACCTTTGCCAGGGTGGGCACCTTACCTGGGCTGTGCACCAGGGCGGGCTCAAGATGGCACCCGCGTTCCGTTTTTTTCACTATCTTTCAAAACGGAAATTTTAAAATCTCCTCTTTTTTTTGCCTTTTCTGGAAATTAGTGAAGGCAGCGCATCAAAGGTGCGCACCTCGCTGCCCACCTTGGTGTGCTCTGAGGTGCGCACCCGGGAGCGCTACGAAGTGTGCTCCAAGGTGCGGCGTGCACGTTGTCGGAGCCCGGTTTGCCCCGGGTGCGCACCTCGCCTGCACCTTGGCCGGGGTGGGCACCCTGGCTGGGTTTGCCCAGGGTGCGCTCCGAAGCGGGGTTACTGGAGCGCCCCCTCTTTTTTTGTCAGAGCGTTTGGTGGGGTTTCTCGCATTGGCTCTTCCCAGGCCCGGTTGTTGGGTGCGCTCCCACCCTGGCGCGCGCGAAGTTGGAAGTTGGGTTAATTGCCCGGGCGCGCACCTTCGCCAGGGTGGGCACCTTGGTGCGCACACCTTGGCTGGGCTGCGCACCAGGGCGGGCTCAAGATGGCACCAGCATTCCCTTTTTCTCACTATCTTTCAAAACGGAAATTTTAAAATCTCGTTTTTTTTTGCCTTTTATGGAAATTAGTGAAGGCATCGCATCAAAGGTGCGCACCTCGCTGCCCACCTTGGTGTGCTCCGAGGTGCCCACCACGGTGCGCTCCGAGGTGCCCACCACGGTGCGCAACGCCGGTGCGAACCCGGGAGCGCCCCGATGTGTGCTCCAAGGTGCGGCGTGCACGAAGCCGGACCCCGGTTTGCCCCGGGTGCGCACCTCGCGTGCACCTTGGTGCGCACACCTTGGCTGGGTTGCGCGGCCTGGTGGGCACCATGGTGCGCACCAAGGAGCGCTCCAAAGTGTGCTCCAAGGTGCGGCGTGCACGAAGTCCTAGCCCGGTTTGCCCCGGGTGCGCACCTTCGCCGCGGTGGGCACCATGGCGTGCACGAAGTCGGAGCCCGGTTTGCCCCGGGTGCGCACCTCGCGTGCACCTTCGCCGGGGTGGGCACCTCGGCTGGGTTGCGCGCCCTGGTGCGCACCAAGGAGCGCTCCGAAGTGTGCTCCAAGGTGCGGCGTGCACGAAGTCGGAGCCCGGTTTGCCCCGGGTGCGCACCTTCGCCGCGGTGGGCACCCTGGTGCGCACCATGGCGTGCACGAAGTCGGAGCCCGGTTTGCCCCGGGTGCGCACCTCGCGTGCACCTTCGGCGGGGTTGCGCGCCCTGGTGCGCACCAAGGAGCGCTCCGAAGTGTGCTCCAAGGTGCGGCGTGCACGAAGTCGGAGCCCGGTTTGCCCCGGGTGCGCACCTCGCGTGCACCTTCGGCGGGGTTGCGCGCCCTGGTGGGCACCATGGTGCGCACCAAGGAGCGCTCCGAAGTGTGCTCCAAGGTGCGGCGTGCACGAAGTCGGAGCCCGGTTTGCCCCGGGTGCGCACCTCGCGTGCACCTTCGCCGCGGTGGGCACCATGGCGTGCACGAAGTCGGAGCCCGGTTTGCCCCGGGTGCGCACCTCGCGTGCACCTTCGCCGGGGTGGGCACCTCGGCTGGGTTGCGCGCCCTGGTGCGCACCAAGGAGCGCTCCGAAGTGTGCTCCAAGGTGCGGCGTGCACGAAGTCGGAGCCCGGTTTGCCCCGGGTGCGCACCTCGCGTGCACCTTCGCCGCGGTGGGCACCATGGCGTGCACGAAGTCGGAGCCCGGTTTGCCCCGGGTGCGCACCCCGCGTGCACCTTCGCCGGGGTGGGCACCTCGGCTGGGTTGCGCGCCCTGGTGCGCACCAAGGAGCGCTCCGAAGTGTGCTCCAAGGTGCGGCGTGCACGAAGTCGGAGCCCGGTTTGCCCCGGGTGCGCACCTCGCGTGCACCTTCGCCGCGGTGGGCACCTTGGCTGGGTTGGGCACCATTGAGCGCTCCGAAGTGTGCTCCAAGGTGCGCACCATGGCCCTCCAAGGTGCGCAGCATGGCGTGCACGAAGTCGGAGCCCGGTTTGCCCCGGGTGCGCACCTCGCGTGCACCTTCGCCAGGGTGGGCACCTCGGTGCGCACACCTTCTCAATGTTTTCTTGCCTTTTCTGGAAATTGGTGAAGGCAGCGCATCAAAGGTGCGCACCTCGGTGTGCTCCGAGGTGCGAACCCGAGAGCGCTCCGAGGTGCCCACGAAGTCGAAAGTCGGGTTAATTGCATTGTTTTCCCCGGGTGCGCTCCGAGGTGCGCAACATCGGTGCGCACCAAGGAGGGCTCCGAAGTGTGCTCCAAGGTGCGCACGATTCGGAGCTCGGTTTGCCCGGGGTGCGCACACCTTGGCTGGGTTGCGCACCCTTTGTGCGCTCCAAGGTGCGCACGAAGTCGGAGCTCGGTTTGCCCCGGGTGCGCACCTTCGCCAGGGTGCGCACCTTGATGCGCACGCCTTGGCTGGGCTGCGCACCTTGGTGGGCGCCATGGTGCGCACCTTTCGTGCGCTCCAAGGTGCGCACGAAGTCGGAGCTCGGTTTGCCCCGGGTGCGCACCTTGGTGGGCGCCATGGTGCACTCCGAGGTGCCCAAGATTGGTGCGCACCAAGGAGCGCTCCGAAGTGCGCTCCAAGGTGCGCAGGTGCGCGCGAAGTCGAAAGTTGGGTTAATTGTCCGGTTTGCCTCGGGTGCGCACCTTGCGTGCACCTTCGCCAGGGTGGGCGCCTTGGTGCGCACACCTTGGCTGGGCTGCGCACCCGGGCGCGCACACCTTGGCACCCGCGTTTCCTTCATTTTAAATTTTTTTTTTTTACAATCTCTCAAGTGGGAAATTCTATAATCTCAACTTTTTTTGCCTTTTCAGGAAACTTTTGAATGGAGCGCATCATTGGTGCGCTCCGAAGTGTGCTCCAAGGTGCGCACCTCTGGTGTGCTCCAAAGCTCTCTCCAGCTGCGTGCACCTGCCCCGGCCGCGCACCCGGCCCCGCCCAGCTTCGCTCACCTGTCCCGGGCGTCTGGTGCGGAACCTTAGAGTAAGAAACATCACCGTGCACCTTGGCCAACGTGCGCGACTCGACCGAGCGCGCACTGGCCGAGGTGCACACCGATTTCACCTGGGTGCGCGCGCAGCACCTCGGGCGCACCGGGGTGCGCGCACAACGCCCGGGTTGCACCGTGGCCTGTGTGCTCGGGGCGCCTCGGGTGCGCGCTCGGTGTCGCCCCCGCGCGCGCGGTATTGCGGGCAGCGCACCCCGGCCCGGCCCGACCCCGACGAGAACGCAAACGGGCAAAAGGTTTATTCAAATAGCATTGCGACGCCCGGCGAAAAACTAAAAAAGGGTGCAACACCGGGACTTCCCGGGAGGTCACCCATCCCAGTACTACTCCGGCCCAAGCGCGCTTAACTGCGGAGTTCTGATGGGATCCGGTGCACTAACGCTGGTATGATCGCACCCGTTATGAGCTTGTCGCAGTGTGTACTTAGCAAACCGCGACCCACGTGCGAATCCACCCCGGCCACCCACCCCCGTCGAGGTGCACACCCTCCCTCGCGAAGTGCGCCCCGTTCGCCAAGTGTGAGCCCTGCCCGGGTGCGCGCACCTTGCTAGGGCGTCGGGTGTGCACCCGGCCCGGCCTACGTGCGTGCACCTGGACGGGGCGTCGTGTGCGTGCAGTGTCCCGTCTGCAACGCGGTGCCCACACACCACCTCGGGCGCAACGACCTGCGCTCACATGTGGGCCGAGTGCACCTTGGTGCATGTTCGGGGCGCCTCGGGTGCACGCTCGATCTTGCCCCGGTGCACCAAGGCGCTCGGTTTGCCCCGGGTGCGCACTTGGTGCAAGGTGGGCACCCAAAATAGGGATCAAGCACCAAAACACAAGTTTCGGGATGCAAAATGGGACCCAAGGACCACAAATGCGTTCCAAGACCCATGATGGGTCCACGAGAACAAAAATGTGTTCCGAGACTTAATAAACAAATATTGGGTTTTAGGAGAAGAAACATGCTCTGATGCCCAAAACGAGAATCGACCCCGAAAAGGCCACAGGCCAAAAGTGGGATGCGAGACAAAAAAAAATGGGACCCGAGGACCAAAATTGGGTTCCCAGGTCGAAGACAGGGCAACCGGACAAGAAACGACCTCTAAGGCTCGAAATGAGTCCCGACGACTAAAACTTGACAAGAAGCACCCATCAGGCACCCAACTCGACACCCATGGGATGCCGACCCACCCGGGCTTCCACCTAGCACACCTTGGCACCCACCCACCCTCGCACCCAACCTCGCACCCAACTTAGCACCTTTGAACCCACATTGGCACTCACCCTGACCCTGGCACCTTGGAACCCACATTGGCACTCACCTTGACCCTGGCACCCACCTTTGCACTCACCTTGGGACCCACCCTGGCTCCCACCTCGGCACCCACCCAGACACCCACCTTGGTTCCTTGGCACCCACCTTGGATCCTTGGCACCCACCCCGACACCCACCTTGGCACGCAACTTGGCTACTTGCCACCCACCTTGGCTCCTTGACGCCCACCCCGACAACCACCCCGTGACCTACCCTGGCTAGGGTTGGTGCACACCCACCCTGGTGCCCACCTTGGCACCCACCCCATGACCCACCTTGGCACGCACCTTAGTACCCACCCTGTTACCCACCCTAGGACCCACCCCGTGACCCACCTTGGCCAGGGTGGGTGCACCCACCCTGGTGCCCACCTTGGCACCCACCCATCCTAGCACCCAGCCTGTGACCGGGCTTGGAACCCAACCTTGCACCCGTCTTGGCCAGTGTGGGTGCGCACCCATCCTGGCACCCACGTTGTGACACACCCTTTAACCCACGCACCCTAGCAGCCACGTTGGCACCCACCTTGGAACACAACCTAGCAACTTGGCACCCACCCCGTGACCCACCTTGGCATCCACCATAGCAGTCGCCCACTTGGCACCCACCTTGGAACCCAAGTTGGCACCCACCTCGGCACCCACCTTGACACTTGTGGACCCACCTTGCCACTCACCCTAGCATCGACCCATCCTAGCACCCACCCTGGCACCTTTGCACCCTAGCACTCACCCATCCTAGCACCTAACCTGTGACCCACCTTGACACTCACCCTCGCACCCACCTTGGAACCCAACCTAGCACCCACCCACCCTGACACCAACCCTAGCACCTACCCACCCTTGCACCCACCCTGTGACCCATCTTGGCACCCACCCATCCTACCACTCAACCTATCACCCACCTTCTCACCCACCTTGGCATCCACCTTAGCACCCACCCACACTGGCACCTTGGCACCCACCTCGGGCAAGGTGGGTGCACACCCACCCTGACACCCAATTTAGAACCAACCGAGCATGTTACCCACCTTGGCACCCACATTGCAGCCCACCCTAGTACCCACCCTATGACCCACATTGGCATCCACACCCTAGCACCCAGGCACCTCGACACCCGCCTTGACACGCACCCTAGCACTAAACCTGTGACCCACCTTGGAACTCACCCTAGAACCCACCCACCCTGTGAACCACCTTGGCATCCACCTTAGCACCCACCCACCTTGGCACCCACTCTAGCACTCACCCATCCTAACACCCAACTTGTTACCCACCTTGGCACCCGCCCTCGCGTCCACCTTGAAACCCACCCTAGCACCCACCCACGCAGGAGCCCACCTTGGCACCCAACCTAACACCCACGCATCCTGGCACCCAACTTGTGACCCACCTTGGAACCCACCCTAGTACCCACCTTTGAACCCACTATATCACCAACCCACCTTGGCACCCACCCTATGACCCTCTTTGGAATCCACCCTAGCACGCACCCACCCTGGCACCCACCATGGAGCGCACCCTAGCACCCACCCACCTCGGCACGCACCTCAACACCCACCTTGGTGTGCGCACTGCGCCAACCTCTCAAAGACCCTATGTGGTGCGCTCCAAAGTGTACACCTTTGGTGCGCTCCAAGGTGCGCACCTTTGGTGCACACCGAGGTGCACACCAAAGTGTGCACCGAGGTGAGCACCAAAGTGCACTCCAAGGTGCACACCAAGGCGTGCACCTTTGGTGCGGTCAATGCAAACGAATTCGGAAGTTGGGGTCGATGTCCTAATCGCTGCTGCAGACTACACGTATGAGAATCGGACAAATAGCTTTATATAGGGGAGGTGTTGCGTTTGATGGGTCGACTCCCCTGGTTGTGTGCACTGCACCAACTTCAAAGACCCTGTCTTGTTTAAGAAGTCAAAAGTTGGGGTGGATGTCCTAATCATTGCTGCAGTCTACGCATGTATGAGAATCAGACAAATAGCTTATATAGGGGAGGTGTTGCATTCGGTGGGTTGACTCCCCTGGTTGTGCGCACTGCGCCAACCTCAAAGACCCCGCATAGCAGAAGAAGTCGGAAGTCGGATTTTGGTGAGCACCAAGGCGTGCACCTTTGGTGCGGTCAACGCAGACGAATTCAGAAGTTGGGGTGGATGTCCTAATCGTTGTTGCAGGCTACACATGTATGAGAATCAGACAAATAGCTTATATAGGGGAGGTGTTGGGTTTGATGGGTCAACTCCCTTGGTTGTGCGCATTACGCCAACCTCAAAGACCTTGTTTTCGTTAAGAAGTCAAAAGTTGGGGTCAATGTCCTAATGGCTCCTGTAGGCTACACATGTATGAGAATCGGACAAATAGCTTATATAGGGGAGGTGTTGGGTTTGATGGGTCGACTCCCCTGGTTGTGCGCATTACGTCAACCTCAAAGACCTTGTTTTCGTTAAGAAGTCAAAAGTTGGGGTCGATGTCCTAATTGCTCCTGTAGACTACACATGTATGAGAATCAGACAAATAGCTTATATAGGGGAGGTGTTGGGTTTGATGGGTTGACTCCCCTAGTTGTTCGCATTACACCAACCTCAAAGACCTTGTTTTCGTTTAGAAGCCGAAAGTTGGGGTCGATGTCCTAATTGCTCCTGCAGGCTACGCATGTATGAGAATCAGACAAATAGCTTATATAGGGGAGGTGTTGGGTTTGATGGGTCGACTCCCCTGGTTGTGCGCATTGCGCCAACCTCAAAGACCCTGCATTGCGGATGAAGTCGAAAGTCAGAGTTTGGTGTGCTACAAGGTGTGGTCGAAGGTGCTCACCTAGGTGTGCACCTTTGGAGCGCAGGAAAAGTGCCCTCCAAAAGTGCGCACCTTTGGAGTGCACAAAAGTGCCCTCCAAAAGTGCGCACCTTTGGAGCGCACAAAAGTGCCCTCCAAAAAGTGCCCTCCAAAAGTGCGCACCTTTGGAGCGCACAAAAGTGCCCTCCAAAAAGTGCCCTCCAAAAGTGCGCACCTTTGGAGTGCAGAAAAGTGCCCTCCAAAAAGTGCCCTCCAAAAGTGTGCACCTTTGGAGTGCACAAAAGTGCCCTCCAAAAGTGCGCACCTTTGGAGCGCAGAAAAGTGCCCTCCAAAAAGTGCCCTCCAAAAGTGCGCACCTTTGGAGCGCAGAAAAGTGCCCTCCAAAAAGTGCCCTCCAAAAGTGCGCACCTTTGGAGCGCAGAAAAGTGCCCTCCAAAAAGTGCCCTCCAAAAGTGCGCACCTTTGGAGCGCAGAAAAGTGCCCTCCAAAAAGTGCCCTCCAAAAGTGCGCACCTTTGGAGCGCACAAAAGTGCCCTCCAAAAAGTGCCCTCCAAAAGTGCGCACCTTTGGAGCGCACAAAAGTGCCCTCCAAAAGTGCGCACCTTTGGAGCGCACAAAAGTGCCCTCCAAAAGTGCGCACTTTTGGTGCGCACCAAGGCGCTGGTTCGGTCGTTGCAGGCGAGTTCGGAAGTTGGGGTCGATGTCCTGAGCGGAGGTGCAAACTACACAGGTGTCGGAATCGGACAAATAGCTTATATAGGGGAGGTGTATGCTTCGATGGGTCGACTCCCCAGGTTGAGCGCACCGCGCCAACCTCAAAGACCCTACGGTATGGATGAAGTCGGAAGTTGGGTCCGATGACCGATTCGATTAGTAGGTATGCTCATGAGGTCGGAATTTGGGTCCGATGACCTGCCATGTGCAGGAAGGCGAATGTTGGCACTGTGCGTTGCAAGGTGCACACCAAGGTGCTGGTGCGGTCTTTTTAGTCGAGTTCGGAAGTTGGGGTCGATGTCCTGATCGGAGGTGCAAGCTACACAGGTGTGGGAATCGGACAAATAGCTTATATAGGGGAGGTGTATGCTTCGTTGGGTCGACTCCCCGGGTTGAGCGCACCGCGCCAACCTCAAAGACCCTACGGTATGGATGAAGTCGGAAGTTGGGTCCGATGACCGATTCGATATGTAGGCATACTCGCGAGGTCGGAATTTGGGTCCGATGACCTGCCATGTGCAGGAAGGCGAATGTTGGCACTGTGCGTTGCAAGGTGCGCACCAAGGCGCTGGTTCGGTCGTTGCAGGCGAGTTCGGAAGTTGGGGTCGATGTCCTGATCGGAGGTGCAAACTACACAGGTGTGGGAATCGGACAAATAGCTTATATAGGGGAGGTGTATGCTTCGTTGGGTCGACTCCCCGGGTTGAGCGCACCGCGCCAACCTCAAAGACCCTACGGTATGGATGAAGTCGGAAGTTGTGTCCGATGACCGATTCGATATGTAGGCATACTCGCGAGGTCGGAATTTGGGTCCGATGACCTGCCATGTGCAGGAAGGCGAATGTTGGGACTGTGCGTCGCAAGGTGCGCACCAAGGCGCTGGTGCCGTCGTTGCAGTCGAGTTCGGAAGTTGGGGTCGATGTCCTGGTCAGAGGTGCAAACTACACAGGTGTGGGAATCGGACAAATAGCTTATATAGGGGAGGTGTATGCTTCGATGGGTCGACTCCCCGGGTTGAGCGCACCGCGCCAACCTCAAAGACCCTACAGTATGGATGAAGTCGGAAGTTGGGTCCGATGACCGATTCGATACGTAGGCATATTGGCGAGGTCTGAATTTGTGTCCGATGACCTGCCATGCGCAGGAAGGCGGAATTTGGGTCCGATGACCGAGTTGATGGCGTGCCATGCGCAGAAAGGCGGAATTTGGGTCCGATGACCGAGTTGATGTTGATGGCCCGCCATGCACAGGAAGGCGGAATTTGGGTCCGATGACCGATTTGAAGGCGTGCCATGCGCAGAAAGGCGGAGTTTGGGTCCGATGACCGAGTTGATATTGATGGCCCGCCATGCGCAGGAAGGCGGAATTTGGGTCCGATGACCTGACATACGCATGGAGTCCGACTCGGGGGCCGATGTTCGATTCGATGACTTGCATTGTGGGTAAAGTCGGAAGTTGTGGTCTTTGACCCGATTCGATGACCAGACTTCGGCTGCTTGAGAATCGGACAAATAACTTATATAGGGGAGGTAGTGTTCTCGAGCATCCTCCCCCCGTGCCCGTTTATGTCGATTGATGCTGGTGCTCGACTGGTTGGAGCGCTCGGATGCAAAAATCTTGCACCAGGATTTATCGATTGTGATGGACACGGCAAGTCTCCTGATTGCTATGCAGGAGCTCATCGTGAATCTCTATGCGGCCTTGGTATGGACTCGACCTGCGGAATGGTTCGGCAATGGTAGTCGCTCCAACACGTCCTTGCAATGGCCACAGAGGTGATTCGACTAGAGCTCCAGTCTAGCTTTTGGGTTGCTTGGCGGACTGGTATAGCCGCGATCGAGTTCCGGCCATGAACGTTTTAGATAGCTCTTGGGCTTTCTGGGACGGAAGTCGGAAGTTTGGGCTGTTGTCCGATTTGATGACCATTCTTCGGATGTGTGAGAATCGGACAAATAACTTATATAGGGGACTGTGTTGTCTCACGCAGCCCCCTCCGTGCCCCTCTATCTCGACCGATGTTGGTGCTTGAAAGGGTTGGGATCGCTCGGATTTATAAACGTGCACCACCATTTGTCGAGTGTGAGGGACGCGGCAGGTCTCCTAAATGCTATACGGGCGCTCTCTGAGAATCTCTATCCGGCCTCGACACAGACTAGTCTTGCTGAATGGTTTGGCACTGGTAGTCGATCCAACACGTCGTTGTTGTGGCCGCCTAGGCGATTCGATTCGAGCCCCCGTCTAGCTTTTGGGTTGCTTGGCGGATTTTGCCCTATCCGCAAGTGAGCTCGGTCCCTAAACGTTCGAGAAACCCGATTGCTATGCGCCGACTCTCTTTCTTGCGAGCCTCCATCTAGCTTTTGGGTCTCTACGGAACGGAAGTCGGAATCTGGGACCGTTGTTTGATTCGACGAGGCAGACTACGGTTGTGCGAGAATCGGACAAATAACTTATATAGGGGAGGTGTTGACTGGAGCATTCTCCCCCGTGCCCCTCTAACTCGACCAATGCTGGCGCTCGAACGGTGGTAGCGCTCGGATTTTCGTTGAGCGCCAGCATTGGTCGATTTAGAGGGGCATGCGAGATTCCCGAATGCTATGCGAGGGCTCTAACGGAAATGTCTATTGGTTTCGGTATGGATGCAATTGCGAGTGGTTCGGCAAAGGTAGTCGTTCCGATGCGTCCATGTCGTGGCCAAATCGATAATTCGATTTGAGCCCTCGTATAGCATTTGGGTCTCTCGATGTGATTCCGCATTCCAGTCCCTTTGGGCACTGCTTGAGCCGCATCCCAGGGGGTTCCCTTCCCAATAATCTGCCTCGCAACCCGATTGCTATGCGGTGAGGCTCCTCGGCCGCCTCGGAACTATCTGTGTATCAGACGCATCGCGGGATAAGGGGTTGGCAACGGTAGTCGCCCCAAGCGCGTCCGATGCTTGGACCATTCCGAGGCGGCCCTGAAGCCTCTTCCGTCTAGCCGTTGGGTCCTTCTCGCCGCATCCCTTGCCTCGCACCCCGATTGCTATGCGGTGAGGCTCCTCGGCCGCCTTGGAACTATCTGTGTATCAGACGCATCGCGGGATAAGGGGTTGTCACTGGTAGTCGCCCCAAGCGCGTCCGATGCTTGGACCATTCCGAGGCGGCCCTGAAGCCTCTTCCGTCTAGCCGTTGGGTCCTTCTCGCCGCATCCCTCGACTCGCACCCCGATTGCTATGCGGTGAGGCTCCTCGGCCGCCTTGGAACTATCTGTGTATCGGACGCGTCGCGGGATAAGGGGTTGTCACTGGTAGTCGCCCCAAGCGCGTCCGATGCTTGGACCATTCCGAGGCGGCCCTAAAGCCTCTTCCGTCTAGCCGTTGGGTCCTTCTCGCCGCATCCCTCGCCTCGCACCCCGATTGCTATGCGGTGAGGCTCCTCGGCCGCCTTGGAACTATCTGTGTATCGGACGCGTCGCGGGATAAGGGGTTGTCACTGGTAGTCGCCCCAAGCGCGTGCGATGCATGGACCATTCCCAGGCGGCCCTGAAGCCTCTTCCGTCTAGCCGTTGGGTCCTTCTCGCCGCATCCCTCGCCTCGCACCCCGATTGCTATGCGGTGAGGCTCCTCGGCCGCCTTGGAACTATCTGTGTATCGGACGCGTCGCGGGATAAGGGGTTGTCACTGGTAGTCGCCCCAAGCGCGTCCGATGCTTGGACCATTCCGAGGCGGCCCTGAAGCCTCTTCCGTCTAGCCGTTGGGTCCTTCTCGCCGCATCCCTCGCCTCGCACCCCGATTGCTATGCGGTGAGGCTCCTCGGCCGCCTTGGAACTATCTGTGTATCGGACGCGTCGCGGGATAAGGGGTTGTCACTGGTAGTCGCCCCAAGCGCGTCCGATGCTTGGACCATTCCGAGGCGGCCCTGAAGCCTCTTCCGTCTAGCCGTTGGGTCCTTCTCGCCGCATCCCTCGCCTCGCACCCCGATTGCTATGCGGTGAGGCTCCTCGGCCGCCTTGGAACTATCTGTGTATCGGACGCGTCGCGGGATAAGGGGTTGTCACTGGTAGTCGCCCCAAGCGCGTCCGATGCTTGGACCATTCCGAGGCGGCCCTGAAGCCTCTTCCGTCTAGCCGTTGGGTCCTTCTCGCCGCATCCCTCGCCTCGCACCCCGATTGCTATGCGGTGAGGCTCCTCGGCCGCCTTGGAACTATCTGTGTATCGGACGCATCGCGGGATAAGGGGTTGTCACTGGTAGTCGCCCCAAGCGCGTCCGATGCTTGGACCATTCCGAGGCGGCCCTGAAGCCTCTTCCGTCTAGCCGTTGGGTCCTTCTCGCCGCATCCCTCGCCTCGCACCCCGATTGCTATGCGGTGAGGCTCCTCGGCCGCCTTGGAACTATCTGTGTATCGGACGCGTCGCGGGATAAGGGGTTGTCACTGGTAGTCGCCAGAAGCGCGTCCGATGCTTGGACCATTCCGAGGCGGCCCTGAAGCCTCTTCCGTCTAGCCGTTGGGTCCTTCTCGCCGCATCCCTCGCCTCGCACCCCGATTGCTATGCGGTGAGGCTCCTCGGCCGCCTTGGAACTATCTGTGTATCGGACGCGTCGCGGGATAAGGGGTTGTCACTGGTAGTCGCCCCAAGCGCGTCCGATGCTTGGACCATTCCGAGGCGGACCTGAAGCCTCTTCCGTCTAGCCGTTGGGTCCTTCTCGCCGCATCCCTCGCCTCGCACCCCGATTGCTATGCGGTGAGGCTCCTCGGCCGCCTTGGAACTATCTGTGTATCGGACGCGTCGCGGGATAAGGGGTTGTCACTGGTAGTCGCCCCAAGCGCGTCCGATGCTTGGACCATTCCGAGGCGGCCCTGAAGCCTCTTCCGTCTAGCCGTTGGGTCCTTCTTGCCGCATCCCTCGCCTCGCACCCCGATTGCTATGCGGTGAGGCTCCTCGGCCGCCTTGGAACTATCTGTGTATCGGACGCGTCGCGGGATAAGGGGTTGTCACTGGTAGTCGCCCCAAGCGCATCCGATGCTTGGACCATTCCGAGGCGGCCCTGAAGCCTCTTCCGTCTAGCCGTTGGGTCCTTCTCGCCGCATCCCTCGCCTCGCACCCCGATTGCTATGCGGTGAGGCTCCTCGGCCGCCTTGGAACTATCTGTGTATCGGACGCATCGCGGGATAAGGGGTTGTCACTGGTAGTCGCCCCAAGCGCGTCCGATGCTTGGACCATTCCGAGGCGGCCCTGAAGCCTCTTCCGTCTAGCCGTTGGGTCCTTCTCGCCGCATCCCTCGCCTCGCACCCCGATTGCTATGCGGTGAGGCTCCTCGGCCGCCTTGGAACTATCTGTGTATCGGACGCGTCGCGGGATAAGGGGTTGTCACTGGTAGTCGCCCCAAGCGCGTCCGATGCTTGGACCATTCCGAGGCGGACCTGAAGCCTCTTCCGTCTAGCCGTTGGGTCCTTCTCGCCGCATCCCTCGCCTCGCACCCCGATTGCTATGCGGTGAGGCTCCTCGGCCGCCTTGGAACTATCTGTGTATCGGACGCGTCGCGGGATAAGGGGTTGTCACTGGTAGTCGCCCCAAGCGCGTCCGATGCTTGGACCATTCCGAGGCGGCCCTGAAGCCTCTTCCGTCTAGCCGTTGGGTCCTTCTCGCCGCATCCCTCGCCTCGCACCCCGATTGCTATGCGGTGAGGCTCCTCGGCCGCCTTGGAACTATCTGTGTATCGGACGCGTCGCGGGATAAGGGGTTGTCACTGGTAGTCGCCCCAAGCGCGTCCGATGCTTGGACCATTCCGAGGCGGACCTTAAGCCTCTTCCCTCTAGCCGTTGGGGCTTTCTCGCCGCATCCCTCGCCTCGCACCCCGATTGCTATTCGGTGAGGCTCCTCGGCCGCCTTGGAACTATCTGTGTATCGGACGCATCGCGGGATAAGGGGTTGGCAGTGGTAGTCGCCCCAAGCGCGTCCGATGCTTGGACCATTCCGAGGCGGCCCTGCAGCCTCTTCCGTCTAGCCGTTGGGGCCATCTCGCTGCATCCCCCACCTCGCACCACGATTGCTATGCGGTGAGGCTCCTTGGCCGCCTCGGAACTATCTGTGTATCGGACGCATCGCGGGATAAGGGGTTGTCACTGGTAGTCGCCCCAAGCGCGTCCGATGCTTGGACTATTCCGAGGCGGCCCTGCAGCCTCTTCCGTCTAGCCGTTGGGGCCATCTCGCCGCATCCCCCAGCTCCTCGGCCGCCTCGGAACTATCTGTGTATCGGACGCATCGCGGGATAAGGGGTTGGCAGTGGTAGTCGCCCCAAGCGCGTTCGATGCTTGGACTATTCCGAGGCGGCCCCGCAGCCTCTTCCGTCTACCCTTTGGGGCCATCTCGCCGCATCCCTCGCCTCGCACCCCGATTGCTATGCGGTGAGGCTCCTCGGCCGCCTGGGAACTATCTTCGTATCGGATGCATCGCGGGATAAGGGGTTGTCACTGGTAGTCGCCCCAAGCGCGTCCGATGCTTGGACTATTCCGAGGCGGCCCTGTGGCCTCTTCCGTCTAGCCGTTGGGGCCATCTCGCCGCATCCCTCACCTCGCACCCCCATTGCTATGCGGTGAGGCTCCTCGGCCGCCTTGGAACTGTCTTCGTATCGGAAGCATCGCGGGATAAGGGGTTGTCACTGGTAGTCGCCCCAAGCGCGTCCGATGCTTGGACTATTCCGAGGCGGCCCTGCAGCCTCTTCCGTCTAGCCGTTGGGGCCATCTCGCCGCATCCCCCACCTCGCACCCGGATTGCTATGCGGTGAGGCTCCTCGGCCGCCTTGGAACTATCTTCGTATCGGACGCATCGCGGGATAAGGGGTTGTCACTGGTAGTCGCCCCAAGCGCGTCCGATGCTTGGACTATTCCGACGCGGCCCTGTGGCCTCTTCCGTCTAGCCGTTGGGGCCATCTCGCCGCATCCCCCACCTCGCACCCCGATTGCTATGCGGTGAGGCTCCTCGGCCGCCTTGGAACCATCTTCGTATCGGACGCATCGCGGGATGAGGGGTTGTCACTGGTAGTCGCCCCAAGCGCGTCCGATGCTTGGACCATTCCGAGGCGGCCCTGAAGCCTCTTCCGTCTAGCCGTTGGGGCCTTCCCGCCCCATCCCTCGCCTCGCACCCCCGATTGCTATGCGGTGAGGCTCCTCGGCCGCCTTGGAACCATCTGTGTATCGGACGCATCGCGGGATAAGGGGTTGGCACTGGTAGTCGCCCCAAGCGCGTCCGATGCTTGGAGCATTCCGAGGTGGCCCTGAAGCCTCTTCCGTCTAGCCGTTGGGGCCTTCCCGCCCCATCCCTCGCCTCGCACCCCGATTGATATGCGGTGAGGCTCCTCGGCCGCCTTGGAACTATCTGTGTATCGGACGCATCGCGGGATAAGGGGTTGGCACTGGTAGTCGTCCCAATCGCGTCCGATGCTTGGACCATTCCGAGGCGGCCCTGCAGCCTCTTCCGTTTAGCCGTCGGGGCCTTCCCGCCGCATCCCTCGCCTCGCATCCCGATTCCTATGCGGTGAGTCTTCTCGGCCGCCGCGGAACTATACCTGTTATTGCTACTGCATCCTTCGGCTGGTAACCTCCTCTGCCGCCTTGGAACGTTCTCTTTGTCGGACGCGTCGCGGGATAAGGGGTTGGCACTGGTAGTCGCCCCAAGCGCGCCCGATGCATAGACCACTCCGAGTTGACCTTGCTTTCAGCCTCTCACATGCATAGACCTCTCTGAGTCGACCCTGCAGCCTCTCACGTTTAGCCTTTGGAATCTCGCCTCACAACATGATTGCTATCCTTGATGCATCCCTTGCCTCGAGCCCTGATTGCTTTCTTGGCTGCATCCCTCCTCTCCTCACAGCCCGGTTGTCATCACTGCTTCATCCGTCGCTTCATGCATTCTGGCTGCTGGGCCCTTCCCACCGCACACCTCGATTGCTATCTCTTCTGCATCACACACCCCGATTGCTATCTCTGCTACATCCCTCGGCTCTCACTTCTGCATCCTTCGCCTCCCACCTCGATTGCTATCAATGCTGCATCCGTAACCTCACACCCCGATTGCTATGCGGGGAGGCTCCTTGGCCGCCTTGGAAATTTCTGTGTGTCGGACGCACCGCGGGATAAGGGGTTGGCACTGGTAGTCGCCCCAAGTGCGCCCGATTCTTAGACCGCTTCGAGGTGACCTCGTAGCCTCTTTCGTCCAGGCTTCCTGCCTTCAACGCCCTTTTTACACCTCGATTGCTATGCGCGGGCTCGTTGGCGTCTATCACCTCTCTGCGAAGAGTGGCACGATGATTGTTGGGGTAAATCGTAGCAGTCCGATCTCTGGCCTTGGGCCATTGTGAGGGCTGATCGATTTCCTGTGCGCATCTCGTGTTCGCCCAGTAACAGACTCGACGACTTGTAATCGGTCTTGTTCCCGATTGTTCCTGGAGGTAGTCTTCGGAACTCTTGGATTTGACCTGTCACTCGAACTGTCCTCTTCCGAGGATGCTTGTGTGTGTGTGCTTGTGCCATTTCCTTGGCGGTATTAACGAGATATTAAAGAGCGGAGTGAGCGCCTCGCCCAGCTATGTTTGGGGCTCTCACTCCCTTACCCGGTGTGCGACCGCTTTGCACGTAGGTTGCGGAGCATCGCGA
>NW_026728854.1:497500-530000 GCF_030272615.1 Cryptomeria japonica | reverse complement strand
CACCTTGGCTGGGTTGCGCACCCTTTGTGCGCTCCAAGGTGCGCACGAAGTCGGAGCTCGGTTTGCCCCGGGTGCGCACCTTCGCCAGGGTGCGCACCTTGATGCGCACGCCTTGGCTGGGCTGCGCACCTTGGTGGGCGCCATGGTGCGCACCTTTCGTGCGCTCCAAGGTGCGCACGAAGTCGGAGCTCGGTTTGCCCCGGGTGCGCACCTTGGTGGGCGCCATGGTGCACTCCGAGGTGCCCAAGATTGGTGCGCACCAAGGAGCGCTCCGAAGTGCGCTCCAAGGTGCGCAGGTGCGCGCGAAGTCGAAAGTTGGGTTAATTGTCCGGTTTGCCTCGGGTGCGCACCTTGCGTGCACCTTCGCCAGGGTGGGCGCCTTGGTGCGCACACCTTGGCTGGGCTGCGCACCCGGGCGCGCACACCTTGGCACCCGCGTTTCCTTCATTTTAAATTTTTTTTTTTTACAATCTCTCAAGTGGGAAATTCTATAATCTCAACTTTTTTTGCCTTTTCAGGAAACTTTTGAATGGAGCGCATCATTGGTGCGCTCCGAAGTGTGCTCCAAGGTGCGCACCTCTGGTGTGCTCCAAAGCTCTCTCTAGCTGCGTGCACCTGCCCCGGCCGCGCACCCGGCCCCGCCCAGCTTCGCTCACCTGTCCCGGGCGTCTGGTGCGGAACCTTAGAGTAAGAAACATCACCGTGCACCTTGGCCAACGTGCGCGACTCGACCGAGCGCGCACTGGCCGAGGTGCACACCGATTTCACCTGGGTGCGCGCGCAGCACCTCGGGCGCACCGGGGTGCGCGCACAACGCCCGGGTTGCACCGTGGCCTGTGTGCTCGGGGCGCCTCGGGTGCGCGCTCGGTGTCGCCCCCGCGCGCGCGGTAGTGCGGGCAGCGCACCCCGGCCCGGCCCGGCCCCGACGAGAACGCAAACGGGCAAAAGGTTTATTCAAATAGCATTGCGACGCCCGGCGAAAAACTAAAAAAGGGTGCAACACCGGGACTTCCCGGGAGGTCACCCATCCCAGTACTACTCCGGCCCAAGCGCGCTTAACTGCGGAGTTCTGATGGGATCCGGTGCACTAACGCTGGTATGATCGCACCCGTTATGAGCTTGTCGCAGTGTGTACTTAGCAAACCGCGACCCACGTGCGAATCCACCCCGGCCACCCACCCCCGTCGAGGTGCACACCCTCCCTCGCGAAGTGCGCCCCGTTCGCCAAGTGTGAGCCCTGCCCGGGTGCGCGCACCTTGCTAGGGCGTCGGGTGTGCACCCGGCCCGGCCTACGTGCGTGCACCTGGACGGGGCGTCGTGTGCGTGCAGTGTCCCGTCTGCAACGCGGTGCCCACACACCACCTCGGGCGCAACGACCTGCGCTCACATGTGGGCCGAGTGCACCTTGGTGCATGTTCGGGGCGCCTCGGGTGCACGCTCGATCTTGCCCCGGTGCACCAAGGCGCTCGGTTTGCCCCGGGTGCGCACTTGGTGCAAGGTGGGCACCCAAAATAGGGATCAAGCACCAAAACACAAGTTTCGGGATGCAAAATGGGACCCAAGGACCACAAATGCGTTCCAAGACCCATGATGGGTCCACGAGAACAAAAATGTGTTCCGAGACTTAATAAACAAATATTGGGTTTTAGGAGAAGAAACATGCTCTGATGCCCAAAACGAGAATCGACCCCGAAAAGGCCACAGGCCAAAAGTGGGATGCGAGACAAAAAAAAATGGGACCCGAGGACCAAAATTGGGTTCCCAGGTCGAAGACAGGGCAACCGGACAAGAAACGACCTCTAAGGCTCGAAATGAGTCCCGACGACTAAAACTTGACAAGAAGCACCCATCAGGCACCCAACTCGACACCCATGGGATGCCGACCCACCCGGGCTTCCACCTAGCACACCTTGGCACCCACCCACCCTCGCACCCAACCTCGCACCCAACTTAGCACCTTTGAACCCACATTGGCACTCACCCTGACCCTGGCACCTTGGAACCCACATTGGCACTCACCTTGACCCTGGCACCCACCTTTGCACTCACCTTGGGACCCACCCTGGCTCCCACCTCGGCACCCACCCAGACACCCACCTTGGTTCCTTGGCACCCACCTTGGATCCTTGGCACCCACCCCGACACCCACCTTGGCACGCAACTTGGCTACTTGCCACCCACCTTGGCTCCTTGACGCCCACCCCGACAACCACCCCGTGACCTACCCTGGCTAGGGTTGGTGCACACCCACCCTGGTGCCCACCTTGGCACCCACCCCATGACCCACCTTGGCACGCACCTTAGTACCCACCCCGTTACCCACCCTAGGACCCACCCCGTGACCCACCTTGGCCAGGGTGGGTGCCTTGGTGCGCACAACTTGCCTGGGCTGCACACCAGGGCGGGCTCAAGATGGCACCCGCGTTCCGTTTTTTTCACTATCTTTCAAAACGGAAATTTTAAAATCTCGTTTTTTTTTTTTTTTTGCCTTTTCTGGAAATTAGTGAAGGCAGCGCATCAAAGGTGCGCAATGCTGGTGCGAACCCGGGAGCGCTCCGATGTGTGCTCCAAGGTGCGGCGTGCACGAAGTCCGAGCCCGGCTTGCCCCGGGTGCGCACCTCGCGTGCACCTTCGCCGGGGTGAGCACCTTGGCTGGGTTGCGCGCCCTGGTGCGCACCAAGGAGCGCTCTGAAGTGTGCTCCAAGGTGCGGCGTGCACGAAGTCGGAGCTCGGTTTGCCCCGGGTGTGCACCTCGGGTGCGCACCTCGCGTGCACCTTCGCTGCGGTGGGCACCTTGGCTGGGTTGCGCGCCTTGGTGGGCACCATGCAGTGCACGAAGTCGGAGCCCGGTTTGCCCCGGGCGCGCACCTCCGCCAGGGTGGGCACCTTGGTGCGCACAACTTGCCTGGGCTGCGCACCAGGAAGGGCTCAAGATGGCACCCGCGTTCCGTTTTTTTCACTATCTTTCAGAACGGAAATTTTAAAATATCGTTTTTTTTTGCCTTTTCTGGAAATTAGTGAAGGCAGCGCATCAAAGGTGCGCAACGCTGGTGCGAACCTGGGAGCGCTCCGATGTGTGCTCCAAGGTGCGGCGTGCACGAAGTCGGAGCCCGGTTTGCCCCGGGTGCGCCCTGGTGGGCACCATGGTGCGCACCAAGGAGCGCTCCGAAGTGTGCTCCAAGGTGCGGCCTGCACGAAGTCGGAGCCCGGTTTGCCCCGGGCGTGCACCGCGGGTGGGCACCTTGGTGCGCATGCCTTGCCTGGGCTGCGCACCAGGGCGGGCTCAAGATGGCACCCGCGTTCCGTTTTTTTCACTATCTTTCAAAACGGAAATTTTAAAATCTCATTTTTTTTTGCCTTTTCTGGAAATTAGTGAAGGCAGCGCATCAAAGGTGCGCACCTCGCTGCCCACCACGGTGCGCAACGCCGGTGGGCACCCGGGAGTGCTTCGAAGTGTGCTCCAAGGTGCTGCGTGCACGTTGTCGGAGCCCGGTTTGCCCCGGGTGCGCACCTCGCGTGCACCTTCGTCGGGGTGGGCACCTTGGCTGGGTTTGCCCCGGCTGCGCTCCGAAGCGGGGTTATTGGAGCGCCGCCTCTTTTTTTGTCGGAGCGTTTGGTGGGGTTTCTCGCATTGGCTCTTCCCAGGCCCGGTTGCCACCCTGGCGCGCACGAAGTCGGAAGTAGGGTTAATTGCCCGGGTGCGCACCTTTGCCAGGGTGGGCACCTTACCTGGGCTGTGCACCAGGGCGGGCTCAAGATGGCACCCGCGTTCCGTTTTTTTCACTATCTTTCAAAACGGAAATTTTAAAATCTCCTCTTTTTTTTGCCTTTTCTGGAAATTAGTGAAGGCAGCGCATCAAAGGTGCGCACCTCGCTGCCCACCTTGGTGTGCTCTGAGGTGCGCACCCGGGAGCGCTACGAAGTGTGCTCCAAGGTGCGGCGTGCACGTTGTCGGAGCCCGGTTTGCCCCGGGTGCGCACCTCGCCTGCACCTTGGCCGGGGTGGGCACCCTGGCTGGGTTTGCCCAGGGTGCGCTCCGAAGCGGGGTTACTGGAGCGCCCCCTCTTTTTTTGTCAGAGCGTTTGGTGGGGTTTCTCGCATTGGCTCTTCCCAGGCCCGGTTGTTGGGTGCGCTCCCACCCTGGCGCGCGCGAAGTTGGAAGTTGGGTTAATTGCCCGGGCGCGCACCTTCGCCAGGGTGGGCACCTTGGTGCGCACACCTTGGCTGGGCTGCGCACCAGGGCGGGCTCAAGATGGCACCAGCATTCCCTTTTTCTCACTATCTTTCAAAACGGAAATTTTAAAATCTCGTTTTTTTTTGCCTTTTATGGAAATTAGTGAAGGCATCGCATCAAAGGTGCGCACCTCGCTGCCCACCTTGGTGTGCTCCGAGGTGCCCACCACGGTGCGCTCCGAGGTGCCCACCACGGTGCGCAACGCCGGTGCGAACCCGGGAGCGCCCCGATGTGTGCTCCAAGGTGCGGCGTGCACGAAGCCGGACCCTGGTTTGCCCCGGGTGCGCACCTCGCGTGCACCTTGGTGCGCACACCTTGGCTGGGTTGCGCGGCCTGGTGGGCACCATGGTGCGCACCAAGGAGCGCTCCAAAGTGTGCTCCAAGGTGCGGCGTGCACGAAGTCCTAGCCCGGTTTGCCCCGGGTGCGCACCTTCGCCGCGGTGGGCACCATGGCGTGCACGAAGTCGGAGCCCGGTTTGCCCCGGGTGCGCACCTCGCGTGCACCTTCGCCGGGGTGGGCACCTCGGCTGGGTTGCGCGCCCTGGTGCGCACCAAGGAGCGCTCCGAAGTGTGCTCCAAGGTGCGGCGTGCACGAAGTCGGAGCCCGGTTTGCCCCGGGTGCGCACCTTCGCCGCGGTGGGCACCCTGGTGCGCACCATGGCGTGCACGAAGTCGGAGCCCGGTTTGCCCCGGGTGCGCACCTCGCGTGCACCTTCGGCGGGGTTGCGCGCCCTGGTGCGCACCAAGGAGCGCTCCGAAGTGTGCTCCAAGGTGCGGCGTGCACGAAGTCGGAGCCCGGTTTGCCCCGGGTGCGCACCTCGCGTGCACCTTCGGCGGGGTTGCGCGCCCTGGTGGGCACCATGGTGCGCACCAAGGAGCGCTCCGAAGTGTGCTCCAAGGTGCGGCGTGCACGAAGTCGGAGCCCGGTTTGCCCCGGGTGCGCACCTCGCGTGCACCTTCGCCGCGGTGGGCACCATGGCGTGCACGAAGTCGGAGCCCGGTTTGCCCCGGGTGCGCACCTCGCGTGCACCTTCGCCGGGGTGGGCACCTCGGCTGGGTTGCGCGCCCTGGTGCGCACCAAGGAGCGCTCCGAAGTGTGCTCCAAGGTGCGGCGTGCACGAAGTCGGAGCCCGGTTTGCCCCGGGTGCGCACCTCGCGTGCACCTTCGCCGCGGTGGGCACCATGGCGTGCACGAAGTCGGAGCCCGGTTTGCCCCGGGTGCGCACCCCGCGTGCACCTTCGCCGGGGTGGGCACCTCGGCTGGGTTGCGCGCCCTGGTGCGCACCAAGGAGCGCTCCGAAGTGTGCTCCAAGGTGCGGCGTGCACGAAGTCGGAGCCCGGTTTGCCCCGGGTGCGCACCTCGCGTGCACCTTCGCTGCGGTGGGCACCTTGGCTGGGTTGGGCACCATTGAGCGCTCCGAAGTGTGCTCCAAGGTGCGCACCATGGCCCTCCAAGGTGCGCAGCATGGCGTGCACGAAGTCGGAGCCCGGTTTGCCCCGGGTGCGCACCTCGCGTGCACCTTCGCCAGGGTGGGCACCTCGGTGCGCACACCTTCTCAATGTTTTCTTGCCTTTTCTGGAAATTGGTGAAGGCAGCGCATCAAAGGTGCGCACCTCGGTGTGCTCCGAGGTGCGAACCCGAGAGCGCTCCGAGGTGCCCACGAAGTCGAAAGTCGGGTTAATTGCATTGTTTTCCCCGGGTGCGCTCCGAGGTGCGCAACATCGGTGCGCACCAAGGAGGGCTCCGAAGTGTGCTCCAAGGTGCGCACGATTCGGAGCTCGGTTTGCCCGGGGTGCGCACACCTTGGCTGGGTTGCGCACCCTTTGTGCGCTCCAAGGTGCGCACGAAGTCGGAGCTCGGTTTGCCCCGGGTGCGCACCTTCGCCAGGGTGCGCACCTTGATGCGCACGCCTTGGCTGGGCTGCGCACCTTGGTGGGCGCCATGGTGCGCACCTTTCGTGCGCTCCAAGGTGCGCACGAAGTCGGAGCTTGGTTTGCCCCGGGTGCGCACCTTGGTGGGCGCCATGGTGCACTCCGAGGTGCCCAAGATTGGTGCGCACCAAGGAGCGCTCCGAAGTGCGCTCCAAGGTGCGCAGGTGCGCGCGAAGTCGAAAGTTGGGTTAATTGTCCGGTTTGCCTCGGGTGCGCACCTTGCGTGCACCTTCGCCAGGGTGGGCGCCTTGGTGCGCACACCTTGGCTGGGCTGCGCACCCGGGCGCGCACACCTTGGCACCCGCGTTTCCTTCATTTTAAATTTTTTTTTTTTACAATCTCTCAAGTGGGAAATTCTATAATCTCAACTTTTTTTGCCTTTTCAGGAAACTTTTGAATGGAGCGCATCATTGGTGCGCTCCGAAGTGTGCTCCAAGGTGCGCACCTCTGGTGTGCTCCAAAGCTCTCTCCAGCTGCGTGCACCTGCCCCGGCCGCGCACCCGGCCCCGCCCAGCTTCGCTCACCTGTCCCGGGCGTCTGGTGCGGAACCTTAGAGTAAGAAACATCACCGTGCACCTTGGCCAACGTGCGCGACTCGACCGAGCGCGCACTGGCCGAGGTGCACACCGATTTCACCTGGGTGCGCGCGCAGCACCTCGGGCGCACCGGGGTGCGCGCACAACGCCCGGGTTGCACCGTGGCCTGTGTGCTCGGGGCGCCTCGGGTGCGCGCTCGGTGTCGCCCCCGCGCGCGCGGTAGTGCGGGCAGCGCACCCCGGCCCGGCCCGGCCCCGACGAGAACGCAAACGGGCAAAAGGTTTATTCAAATAGCATTGCGACGCCCGGCGAAAAACTAAGAAAGGGTGCAACACCGGGACTTCCCGGGAGGTCACCCATCCCAGTACTACTCCGGCCCAAGCGCGCTTAACTGCGGAGTTCTGATGGGATCCGGTGCACTAACGCTGGTATGATCGCACCCGTTATGAGCTTGTCGCAGTGTGTACTTAGCAAACCGCGACCCACGTGCGAATCCACCCCGGCCACCCACCCCCGTCGAGGTGCACACCCTCCCTCGCGAAGTGCGCCCCGTTCGCCAAGTGTGAGCCCTGCCCGGGTGCGCGCACCTTGCTAGGGCGTCGGGTGTGCACCCGGCCCGGCCTACGTGCGTGCACCTGGACGGGGCGTCGTGTGCGTGCAGTGTCCCGTCTGCAACGCGGTGCCCACACACCACCTCGGGCGCAACGACCTGCGCTCACATGTGGGCCGAGTGCACCTTGGTGCATGTTCGGGGCGCCTCGGGTGCACGCTCGATCTTGCCCCGGTGCACCAAGGCGCTCGGTTTGCCCCGGGTGCGCACTTGGTGCAAGGTGGGCACCCAAAATAGGGATCAAGCACCAAAACACAAGTTTCGGGATGCAAAATGGGACCCAAGGACCACAAATGCGTTCCAAGACCCATGATGGGTCCACGAGAACAAAAATGTGTTCCGAGACTTAATAAACAAATATTGGGTTTTAGGAGAAGAAACATGCTCTGATGCCCAAAACGAGAATCGACCCCGAAAAGGCCACAGGCCAAAAGTGGGATGCGAGACAAAAAAAAATGGGACCCGAGGACCAAAATTGGGTTCCCAGGTCGAAGACAGGGCAACCGGACAAGAAACGACCTCTAAGGCTCGAAATGAGTCCCGACGACTAAAACTTGACAAGAAGCACCCATCAGGCACCCAACTCGACACCCATGGGATGCCGACCCACCCGGGCTTCCACCTAGCACACCTTGGCACCCACCCACCCTCGCACCCAACCTCGCACCCAACTTAGCACCTTTGAACCCACATTGGCACTCACCCTGACCCTGGCACCTTGGAACCCACATTGGCACTCACCTTGACCCTGGCACCCACCTTTGCACTCACCTTGGGACCCACCCTGGCTCCCACCTCGGCACCCACCCAGACACCCACCTTGGTTCCTTGGCACCCACCTTGGATCCTTGGCACCCACCCCGACACCCACCTTGGCACGCAACTTGGCTACTTGCCACCCACCTTGGCTCCTTGACGCCCACCCCGACAACCACCCCGTGACCTACCCTGGCTAGGGTTGGTGCACACCCACCCTGGTGCCCACCTTGGCACCCACCCCATGACCCACCTTGGCACGCACCTTAGTACCCACCCCGTTACCCACCCTAGGACCCACCCCGTGACCCACCTTGGCCAGGGTGGGTGCCTTGGTGCGCACAACTTGCCTGGGCTGCACACCAGGGCGGGCTCAAGATGGCACCCGCGTTCCGTTTTTTTCACTATCTTTCAAAACGGAAATTTTAAAATCTCGTTTTTTTTTTTTTTTTGCCTTTTCTGGAAATTAGTGAAGGCAGCGCATCAAAGGTGCGCAATGCTGGTGCGAACCCGGGAGCGCTCCGATGTGTGCTCCAAGGTGCGGCGTGCACGAAGTCCGAGCCCGGCTTGCCCCGGGTGCGCACCTCGCGTGCACCTTCGCCGGGGTGAGCACCTTGGCTGGGTTGCGCGCCCTGGTGCGCACCAAGGAGCGCTCTGAAGTGTGCTCCAAGGTGCGGCGTGCACGAAGTCGGAGCTCGGTTTGCCCCGGGTGTGCACCTCGGGTGCGCACCTCGCGTGCACCTTCGCTGCGGTGGGCACCTTGGCTGGGTTGCGCGCCTTGGTGGGCACCATGCAGTGCACGAAGTCGGAGCCCGGTTTGCCCCGGGCGCGCACCTCCGCCAGGGTGGGCACCTTGGTGCGCACAACTTGCCTGGGCTGCGCACCAGGAAGGGCTCAAGATGGCACCCGCGTTCCGTTTTTTTCACTATCTTTCAGAACGGAAATTTTAAAATATCGTTTTTTTTTGCCTTTTCTGGAAATTAGTGAAGGCAGCGCATCAAAGGTGCGCAACGCTGGTGCGAACCTGGGAGCGCTCCGATGTGTGCTCCAAGGTGCGGCGTGCACGAAGTCGGAGCCCGGTTTGCCCCGGGTGCGCCCTGGTGGGCACCATGGTGCGCACCAAGGAGCGCTCCGAAGTGTGCTCCAAGGTGCGGCCTGCACGAAGTCGGAGCCCGGTTTGCCCCGGGTGTGCACCGCGGGTGGGCACCTTGGTGCGCATGCCTTGCCTGGGCTGCGCACCAGGGCGGGCTCAAGATGGCACCCGCGTTCCGTTTTTTTCACTATCTTTCAAAACGGAAATTTTAAAATCTCATTTTTTTTTGCCTTTTCTGGAAATTAGTGAAGGCAGCGCATCAAAGGTGCGCACCTCGCTGCCCACCACGGTGCGCAACGCCGGTGGGCACCCGGGAGTGCTTCGAAGTGTGCTCCAAGGTGCTGCGTGCACGTTGTCGGAGCCCGGTTTGCCCCGGGTGCGCACCTCGCGTGCACCTTCGTCGGGGTGGGCACCTTGGCTGGGTTTGCCCCGGCTGCGCTCCGAAGCGGGGTTATTGGAGCGCCGCCTCTTTTTTTGTCGGAGCGTTTGGTGGGGTTTCTCGCATTGGCTCTTCCCAGGCCCGGTTGCCACCCTGGCGCGCACGAAGTCGGAAGTAGGGTTAATTGCCCGGGTGCGCACCTTTGCCAGGGTGGGCACCTTACCTGGGCTGTGCACCAGGGCGGGCTCAAGATGGCACCCGCGTTCCGTTTTTTTCACTATCTTTCAAAACGGAAATTTTAAAATCTCCTCTTTTTTTTGCCTTTTCTGGAAATTAGTGAAGGCAGCGCATCAAAGGTGCGCACCTCGCTGCCCACCTTGGTGTGCTCTGAGGTGCGCACCCGGGAGCGCTACGAAGTGTGCTCCAAGGTGCGGCGTGCACGTTGTCGGAGCCCGGTTTGCCCCGGGTGCGCACCTCGCCTGCACCTTGGCCGGGGTGGGCACCCTGGCTGGGTTTGCCCAGGGTGCGCTCCGAAGCGGGGTTACTGGAGCGCCCCCTCTTTTTTTGTCAGAGCGTTTGGTGGGGTTTCTCGCATTGGCTCTTCCCAGGCCCGGTTGTTGGGTGCGCTCCCACCCTGGCGCGCGCGAAGTTGGAAGTTGGGTTAATTGCCCGGGCGCGCACCTTCGCCAGGGTGGGCACCTTGGTGCGCACACCTTGGCTGGGCTGCGCACCAGGGCGGGCTCAAGATGGCACCAGCATTCCCTTTTTCTCACTATCTTTCAAAACGGAAATTTTAAAATCTCGTTTTCTTTTGCCTTTTATGGAAATTAGTGAAGGCATCGCATCAAAGGTGCGCACCTCGCTGCCCACCTTGGTGTGCTCCGAGGTGCCCACCACGGTGCGCTCCGAGGTGCCCACCACGGTGCGCAACGCCGGTGCGAACCCGGGAGCGCCCCGATGTGTGCTCCAAGGTGCGGCGTGCACGAAGCCGGACCCCGGTTTGCCCCGGGTGCGCACCTCGCGTGCACCTTGGTGCGCACACCTTGGCTGGGTTGCGCGGCCTGGTGGGCACCATGGTGCGCACCAAGGAGCGCTCCGAAGTGTGCTCCAAGGTGCGGCGTGCACGAAGTCCTAGCCCGGTTTGCCCCGGGTGCGCACCTTCGCCGCGGTGGGCACCATGGCGTGCACGAAGTCGGAGCCCGGTTTGCCCCGGGTGCGCACCTCGCGTGCACCTTCGCCGGGGTGGGCACCTCGGCTGGGTTGCGCGCCCTGGTGCGCACCAAGGAGCGCTCCGAAGTGTGCTCCAAGGTGCGGCGTGCACGAAGTCGGAGCCCGGTTTGCCCCGGGTGCGCACCTTCGCCGCGGTGGGCACCCTGGTGCGCACCATGGCGTGCACGAAGTCGGAGCCCGGTTTGCCCCGGGTGCGCACCTCGCGTGCACCTTCGGCGGGGTTGCGCGCCCTGGTGCGCACCAAGGAGCGCTCCGAAGTGTGCTCCAAGGTGCGGCGTGCACGAAGTCGGAGCCCGGTTTGCCCCGGGTGCGCACCTCGCGTGCACCTTCGGCGGGGTTGCGCGCCCTGGTGGGCACCATGGTGCGCACCAAGGAGCGCTCCGAAGTGTGCTCCAAGGTGCGGCGTGCACGAAGTCGGAGCCCGGTTTGCCCCGGGTGCGCACCTCGCGTGCACCTTCGCCGCGGTGGGCACCATGGCGTGCACGAAGTCGGAGCCCGGTTTGCCCCGGGTGCGCACCTCGCGTGCACCTTCGCCGCGGTGGGCACCATGGCGTGCACGAAGTCGGAGCCCGGTTTGCCCCGGGTGCGCACCTCGCGTGCACCTTCGCTGGGGTGGGCACCTCGGCTGGGTTGCGCGCCCTGGTGCGCACCAAGGAGCGCTCCGAAGTGTGCTCCAAGGTGCGGCGTGCACGAAGTCGGAGCCCGGTTTGCCCCGGGTGCGCACCTCGCGTGCACCTTCGCCGCGGTGGGCACCATGGCGTGCACGAAGTCGGAGCCCGGTTTGCCCCGGGTGCGCACCCCGCGTGCACCTTCGCCGGGGTGGGCACCTCGGCTGGGTTGCGCGCCCTGGTGCGCACCAAGGAGCGCTCCGAAGTGTGCTCCAAGGTGCGGCGTGCACGAAGTCGGAGCCCGGTTTACCCCGGGTGCGCACCTCGCGTGCACCTTCGCCGCGGTGGGCACCTTGGCTGGGTTGGGCACCATTGAGCGCTCCGAAGTGTGCTCCAAGGTGCGCACCATGGCCCTCCAAGGTGCGCAGCATGGCGTGCACGAAGTCGGAGCCCGGTTTGCCCCGGGTGCGCACCTCGCGTGCACCTTCGCCAGGGTGGGCACCTCGGTGCGCACACCTTCTCAATGTTTTCTTGCCTTTTCTGGAAATTGGTGAAGGCAGCGCATCAAAGGTGCGCACCTCGGTGTGCTCCGAGGTGCGAACCCGAGAGCGCTCCGAGGTGCCCACGAAGTCGAAAGTCGGGTTAATTGCATTGTTTTCCCCGGGTGCGCTCCGAGGTGCGCAACATCGGTGCGCACCAAGGAGGGCTCCGAAGTGTGCTCCAAGGTGCGCACGATTCGGAGCTCGGTTTGCCCGGGGTGCGCACACCTTGGCTGGGTTGCGCACCCTTTGTGCGCTCCAAGGTGCGCACGAAGTCGGAGCTCGGTTTGCCCCGGGTGCGCACCTTCGCCAGGGTGCGCACCTTGATGCGCACGCCTTGGCTGGGCTGCGCACCTTGGTGGGCGCCATGGTGCACACCTTTCGTGCGCTCCAAGGTGCGCACGAAGTCGGAGCTCGGTTTGCCCCGGGTGCGCACCTTGGTGGGCGCCATGGTGCACTCCGAGGTGCCCAAGATTGGTGCGCACCAAGGAGCGCTCCGAAGTGCGCTCCAAGGTGCGCAGGTGCGCGCGAAGTCGAAAGTTGGGTTAATTGTCCGGTTTGCCTCGGGTGCGCACCTTGCGTGCACCTTCGCCAGGGTGGGCGCCTTGGTGCGCACACCTTGGCTGGGCTGCGCACCCGGGCGCGCACACCTTGGCACCCGCGTTTCCTTCATTTTAAATTTTTTTTTTTTACAATCTCTCAAGTGGGAAATTCTATAATCTCAACTTTTTTTGCCTTTTCAGGAAACTTTTGAATGGAGCGCATCATTGGTGCGCTCCGAAGTGTGCTCCAAGGTGCGCACCTCTGGTGTGCTCCAAAGCTCTCTCCAGCTGCGTGCACCTGCCCCGGCCGCGCACCCGGCCCCGCCCAGCTTCGCTCACCTGTCCCGGGCGTCTGGTGCGGAACCTTAGAGTAAGAAACATCACCGTGCACCTTGGCCAACGTGCGCGACTCGACCGAGCGCGCACTGGCCGAGGTGCACACCGATTTCACCTGGGTGCGCGCGCAGCACCTCGGGCGCACCGGGGTGCGCGCACAACGCCCGGGTTGCACCGTGGCCTGTGTGCTCGGGGCGCCTCGGGTGCGCGCTCGGTGTCGCCCCCGCGCGCGCGGTAGTGCGGGCAGCGCACCCCGGCCCGGCCCGGCCCCGACGAGAACGCAAACGGGCAAAAGGTTTATTCAAATAGCATTGCGACGCCCGGCGAAAAACTAAAAAAGGGTGCAACACCGGGACTTCCCGGGAGGTCACCCATCCCAGTACTACTCCGGCCCAAGCGCGCTTAACTGCGGAGTTCTGATGGGATCCGGTGCACTAACGCTGGTATGATCGCACCCGTTATGAGCTTGTCGCAGTGTGTACTTAGCAAACCGCGACCCACGTGCGAATCCACCCCGGCCACCCACCCCCGTCGAGGTGCACACCCTCCCTCGCGAAGTGCGCCCCGTTCGCCAAGTGTGAGCCCTGCCCGGGTGCGCGCACCTTGCTAGGGCGTCGGGTGTGCACCCGGCCCGGCCTACGTGCGTGCACCTGGACGGGGCGTCGTGTGCGTGCAGTGTCCCGTCTGCAACGCGGTGCCCACACACCACCTCGGGCGCAACGACCTGCGCTCACATGTGGGCCGAGTGCACCTTGGTGCATGTTCGGGGCGCCTCGGGTGCACGCTCGATCTTGCCCCGGTGCACCAAGGCGCTCGGTTTGCCCCGGGTGCGCACTTGGTGCAAGGTGGGCACCCAAAATAGGGATCAAGCACCAAAACACAAGTTTCGGGATGCAAAATGGGACCCAAGGACCACAAATGCGTTCCAAGACCCATGATGGGTCCACGAGAACAAAAATGTGTTCCGAGACTTAATAAACAAATATTGGGTTTTAGGAGAAGAAACATGCTCTGATGCCCAAAACGAGAATCGACCCCGAAAAGGCCACAGGCCAAAAGTGGGATGCGAGACAAAAAAAAATGGGACCCGAGGACCAAAATTGGGTTCCCAGGTCGAAGACAGGGCAACCGGACAAGAAACGACCTCTAAGGCTCGAAATGAGTCCCGACGACTAAAACTTGACAAGAAGCACCCATCAGGCACCCAACTCGACACCCATGGGATGCCGACCCACCCGGGCTTCCACCTAGCACACCTTGGCACCCACCCACCCTCGCACCCAACCTCGCACCCAACTTAGCACCTTTGAACCCACATTGGCACTCACCCTGACCCTGGCACCTTGGAACCCACATTGGCACTCACCTTGACCCTGGCACCCACCTTTGCACTCACCTTGGGACCCACCCTGGCTCCCACCTCGGCACCCACCCAGACACCCACCTTGGTTCCTTGGCACCCACCTTGGATCCTTGGCACCCACCCCGACACCCACCTTGGCACGCAACTTGGCTACTTGCCACCCACCTTGGCTCCTTGACGCCCACCCCGACAACCACCCCGTGACCTACCCTGGCTAGGGTTGGTGCACACCCACCCTGGTGCCCACCTTGGCACCCACCCCATGACCCACCTTGGCACGCACCTTAGTACCCACCCCGTTACCCACCCTAGGACCCACCCCGTGACCCACCTTGGCCAGGGTGGGTGCCTTGGTGCGCACAACTTGCCTGGGCTGCACACCAGGGCGGGCTCAAGATGGCACCCGCGTTCCGTTTTTTTCACTATCTTTCAAAACGGAAATTTTAAAATCTCGTTTTTTTTTTTTTTTTGCCTTTTCTGGAAATTAGTGAAGGCAGCGCATCAAAGGTGCGCAATGCTGGTGCGAACCCGGGAGCGCTCCGATGTGTGCTCCAAGGTGCGGCGTGCACGAAGTCCGAGCCCGGCTTGCCCCGGGTGCGCACCTCGCGTGCACCTTCGCCGGGGTGAGCACCTTGGCTGGGTTGCGCGCCCTGGTGCGCACCAAGGAGCGCTCTGAAGTGTGCTCCAAGGTGCGGCGTGCACGAAGTCGGAGCTCGGTTTGCCCCGGGTGTGCACCTCGGGTGCGCACCTCGCGTGCACCTTCGCTGCGGTGGGCACCTTGGCTGGGTTGCGCGCCTTGGTGGGCACCATGCAGTGCACGAAGTCGGAGCCCGGTTTGCCCCGGGCGCGCACCTCCGCCAGGGTGGGCACCTTGGTGCGCACAACTTGCCTGGGCTGCGCACCAGGAAGGGCTCAAGATGGCACCCGCGTTCCGTTTTTTTCACTATCTTTCAGAACGGAAATTTTAAAATATCGTTTTTTTTTGCCTTTTCTGGAAATTAGTGAAGGCAGCGCATCAAAGGTGCGCAACGCTGGTGCGAACCTGGGAGCGCTCCGATGTGTGCTCCAAGGTGCGGCGTGCACGAAGTCGGAGCCCGGTTTGCCCCGGGTGCGCCCTGGTGGGCACCATGGTGCGCACCAAGGAGCGCTCCGAAGTGTGCTCCAAGGTGCGGCCTGCACGAAGTCGGAGCCCGGTTTGCCCCGGGTGTGCACCGCGGGTGGGCACCTTGGTGCGCATGCCTTGCCTGGGCTGCGCACCAGGGCGGGCTCAAGATGGCACCCGCGTTCCGTTTTTTTCACTATCTTTCAAAACGGAAATTTTAAAATCTCATTTTTTTTTGCCTTTTCTGGAAATTAGTGAAGGCAGCGCATCAAAGGTGCGCACCTCGCTGCCCACCACGGTGCGCAACGCCGGTGGGCACCCGGGAGTGCTTCGAAGTGTGCTCCAAGGTGCTGCGTGCACGTTGTCGGAGCCCGGTTTGCCCCGGGTGCGCACCTCGCGTGCACCTTCGTCGGGGTGGGCACCTTGGCTGGGTTTGCCCCGGCTGCGCTCCGAAGCGGGGTTATTGGAGCGCCGCCTCTTTTTTTGTCGGAGCGTTTGGTGGGGTTTCTCGCATTGGCTCTTCCCAGGCCCGGTTGCCACCCTGGCGCGCACGAAGTCGGAAGTAGGGTTAATTGCCCGGGTGCGCACCTTTGCCAGGGTGGGCACCTTACCTGGGCTGTGCACCAGGGCGGGCTCAAGATGGCACCCGCGTTCCGTTTTTTTCACTATCTTTCAAAACGGAAATTTTAAAATCTCCTCTTTTTTTTGCCTTTTCTGGAAATTAGTGAAGGCAGCGCATCAAAGGTGCGCACCTCGCTGCCCACCTTGGTGTGCTCTGAGGTGCGCACCCGGGAGCGCTACGAAGTGTGCTCCAAGGTGCGGCGTGCACGTTGTCGGAGCCCGGTTTGCCCCGGGTGCGCACCTCGCCTGCACCTTGGCCGGGGTGGGCACCCTGGCTGGGTTTGCCCAGGGTGCGCTCCGAAGCGGGGTTACTGGAGCGCCCCCTCTTTTTTTGTCAGAGCGTTTGGTGGGGTTTCTCGCATTGGCTCTTCCCAGGCCCGGTTGTTGGGTGCGCTCCCACCCTGGCGCGCGCGAAGTTGGAAGTTGGGTTAATTGCCCGGGCGCGCACCTTCGCCAGGGTGGGCACCTTGGTGCGCACACCTTGGCTGGGCTGCGCACCAGGGCGGGCTCAAGATGGCACCAGCATTCCCTTTTTCTCACTATCTTTCAAAACGGAAATTTTAAAATCTCGTTTTCTTTTGCCTTTTATGGAAATTAGTGAAGGCATCGCATCAAAGGTGCGCACCTCGCTGCCCACCTTGGTGTGCTCCGAGGTGCCCACCACGGTGCGCTCCGAGGTGCCCACCACGGTGCGCAACGCCGGTGCGAACCCGGGAGCGCCCCGATGTGTGCTCCAAGGTGCGGCGTGCACGAAGCCGGACCCCGGTTTGCCCCGGGTGCGCACCTCGCGTGCACCTTGGTGCGCACACCTTGGCTGGGTTGCGCGGCCTGGTGGGCACCATGGTGCGCACCAAGGAGCGCTCCGAAGTGTGCTCCAAGGTGCGGCGTGCACGAAGTCCTAGCCCGGTTTGCCCCGGGTGCGCACCTTCGCCGCGGTGGGCACCATGGCGTGCACGAAGTCGGAGCCCGGTTTGCCCCGGGTGCGCACCTCGCGTGCACCTTCGCCGGGGTGGGCACCTCGGCTGGGTTGCGCGCCCTGGTGCGCACCAAGGAGCGCTCCGAAGTGTGCTCCAAGGTGCGGCGTGCACGAAGTCGGAGCCCGGTTTGCCCCGGGTGCGCACCTTCGCCGCGGTGGGCACCCTGGTGCGCACCATGGCGTGCACGAAGTCGGAGCCCGGTTTGCCCCGGGTGCGCACCTCGCGTGCACCTTCGGCGGGGTTGCGCGCCCTGGTGCGCACCAAGGAGCGCTCCGAAGTGTGCTCCAAGGTGCGGCGTGCACGAAGTCGGAGCCCGGTTTGCCCCGGGTGCGCACCTCGCGTGCACCTTCGGCGGGGTTGCGCGCCCTGGTGGGCACCATGGTGCGCACCAAGGAGCGCTCCGAAGTGTGCTCCAAGGTGCGGCGTGCACGAAGTCGGAGCCCGGTTTTCCCCGGGTGCGCACCTCGCGTGCACCTTCGCCGCGGTGGGCACCATGGCGTGCACGAAGTCGGAGCCCGGTTTGCCCCGGGTGCGCACCTCGCGTGCACCTTCGCCGCGGTGGGCACCATGGCGTGCACGAAGTCGGAGCCCGGTTTGCCCCGGGTGCGCACCTCGCGTGCACCTTCGCTGGGGTGGGCACCTCGGCTGGGTTGCGCGCCCTGGTGCGCACCAAGGAGCGCTCCGAAGTGTGCTCCAAGGTGCGGCGTGCACGAAGTCGGAGCCCGGTTTGCCCCGGGTGCGCACCTCGCGTGCACCTTCGCCGCGGTGGGCACCATGGCGTGCACGAAGTCGGAGCCCGGTTTGCCCCGGGTGCGCACCCCGCGTGCACCTTCGCCGGGGTGGGCACCTCGGCTGGGTTGCGCGCCCTGGTGCGCACCAAGGAGCGCTCCGAAGTGTGCTCCAAGGTGCGGCGTGCACGAAGTCGGAGCCCGGTTTACCCCGGGTGCGCACCTCGCGTGCACCTTCGCCGCGGTGGGCACCTTGGCTGGGTTGGGCACCATTGAGCGCTCCGAAGTGTGCTCCAAGGTGCGCACCATGGCCCTCCAAGGTGCGCAGCATGGCGTGCACGAAGTCGGAGCCCGGTTTGCCCCGGGTGCGCACCTCGCGTGCACCTTCGCCAGGGTGGGCACCTCGGTGCGCACACCTTCTCAATGTTTTCTTGCCTTTTCTGGAAATTGGTGAAGGCAGCGCATCAAAGGTGCGCACCTCGGTGTGCTCCGAGGTGCGAACCCGAGAGCGCTCCGAGGTGCCCACGAAGTCGAAAGTCGGGTTAATTGCATTGTTTTCCCCGGGTGCGCTCCGAGGTGCGCAACATCGGTGCGCACCAAGGAGGGCTCCGAAGTGTGCTCCAAGGTGCGCACGATTCGGAGCTCGGTTTGCCCGGGGTGCGCACACCTTGGCTGGGTTGCGCACCCTTTGTGCGCTCCAAGGTGCGCACGAAGTCGGAGCTCGGTTTGCCCCGGGTGCGCACCTTCGCCAGGGTGCGCACCTTGATGCGCACGCCTTGGCTGGGCTGCGCACCTTGGTGGGCGCCATGGTGCGCACCTTTCGTGCGCTCCAAGGTGCGCACGAAGTCGGAGCTCGGTTTGCCCCGGGTGCGCACCTTGGTGGGCGCCATGGTGCACTCCGAGGTGCCCAAGATTGGTGCGCACCAAGGAGCGCTCCGAAGTGCGCTCCAAGGTGCGCAGGTGCGCGCGAAGTCGAAAGTTGGGTTAATTGTCCGGTTTGCCTCGGGTGCGCACCTTGCGTGCACCTTCGCCAGGGTGGGCGCCTTGGTGCGCACACCTTGGCTGGGCTGCGCACCCGGGCGCGCACACCTTGGCACCCGCGTTTCCTTCATTTTAAATTTTTTTTTTTTACAATCTCTCAAGTGGGAAATTCTATAATCTCAACTTTTTTTGCCTTTTCAGGAAACTTTTGAATGGAGCGCATCATTGGTGCGCTCCGAAGTGTGCTCCAAGGTGCGCACCTCTGGTGTGCTCCAAAGCTCTCTCCAGCTGCGTGCACCTGCCCCGGCCGCGCACCCGGCCCCGCCCAGCTTCGCTCACCTGTCCCGGGCGTCTGGTGCGGAACCTTAGAGTAAGAAACATCACCGTGCACCTTGGCCAACGTGCGCGACTCGACCGAGCGCGCACTGGCCGAGGTGCACACCGATTTCACCTGGGTGCGCGCGCAGCACCTCGGGCGCACCGGGGTGCGCGCACAACGCCCGGGTTGCACCGTGGCCTGTGTGCTCGGGGCGCCTCGGGTGCGCGCTCGGTGTCGCCCCCGCGCGCGCGGTAGTGCGGGCAGCGCACCCCGGCCCGGCCCGGCCCCGACGAGAACGCAAACGGGCAAAAGGTTTATTCAAATAGCATTGCGACGCCCGGCGAAAAACTAAAAAAGGGTGCAACACCGGGACTTCCCGGGAGGTCACCCATCCCAGTACTACTCCGGCCCAAGCGCGCTTAACTGCGGAGTTCTGATGGGATCCGGTGCACTAACGCTGGTATGATCGCACCCGTTATGAGCTTGTCGCAGTGTGTACTTAGCAAACCGCGACCCACGTGCGAATCCACCCCGGCCACCCACCCCCGTCGAGGTGCACACCCTCCCTCGCGAAGTGCGCCCCGTTCGCCAAGTGTGAGCCCTGCCCGGGTGCGCGCACCTTGCTAGGGCGTCGGGTGTGCACCCGGCCCGGCCTACGTGCGTGCACCTGGACGGGGCGTCGTGTGCGTGCAGTGTCCCGTCTGCAACGCGGTGCCCACACACCACCTCGGGCGCAACGACCTGCGCTCACATGTGGGCCGAGTGCACCTTGGTGCATGTTCGGGGCGCCTCGGGTGCACGCTCGATCTTGCCCCGGTGCACCAAGGCGCTCGGTTTGCCCCGGGTGCGCACTTGGTGCAAGGTGGGCACCCAAAATAGGGATCAAGCACCAAAACACAAGTTTCGGGATGCAAAATGGGACCCAAGGACCACAAATGCGTTCCAAGACCCATGATGGGTCCACGAGAACAAAAATGTGTTCCGAGACTTAATAAACAAATATTGGGTTTTAGGAGAAGAAACATGCTCTGATGCCCAAAACGAGAATCGACCCCGAAAAGGCCACAGGCCAAAAGTGGGATGCGAGACAAAAAAAAATGGGACCCGAGGACCAAAATTGGGTTCCCAGGTCGAAGACAGGGCAACCGGACAAGAAACGACCTCTAAGGCTCGAAATGAGTCCCGACGACTAAAACTTGACAAGAAGCACCCATCAGGCACCCAACTCGACACCCATGGGATGCCGACCCACCCGGGCTTCCACCTAGCACACCTTGGCACCCACCCACCCTCGCACCCAACCTCGCACCCAACTTAGCACCTTTGAACCCACATTGGCACTCACCCTGACCCTGGCACCTTGGAACCCACATTGGCACTCACCTTGACCCTGGCACCCACCTTTGCACTCACCTTGGGACCCACCCTGGCTCCCACCTCGGCACCCACCCAGACACCCACCTTGGTTCCTTGGCACCCACCTTGGATCCTTGGCACCCACCCCGACACCCACCTTGGCACGCAACTTGGCTACTTGCCACCCACCTTGGCTCCTTGACGCCCACCCCGACAACCACCCCGTGACCTACCCTGGCTAGGGTTGGTGCACACCCACCCTGGTGCCCACCTTGGCACCCACCCCATGACCCACCTTGGCACGCACCTTAGTACCCACCCTGTTACCCACCCTAGGACCCACCCCGTGACCCACCTTGGCCAGGGTGGGTGCACCCACCCTGGTGCCCACCTTGGCACCCACCCATCCTAGCACCCAGCCTGTGACCGGGCTTGGAACCCAACCTTGCACCCGTCTTGGCCAGTGTGGGTGCGCACCCATCCTGGCACCCACGTTGTGACACACCCTTTAACCCACGCACCCTAGCAGCCACGTTGGCACCCACCTTGGAACACAACCTAGCAACTTGGCACCCACCCCGTGACCCACCTTGGCATCCACCATAGCAGTCGCCCACTTGGCACCCACCTTGGAACCCAAGTTGGCACCCACCTCGGCACCCACCTTGACACTTGTGGACCCACCTTGCCACTCACCCTAGCATCGACCCATCCTAGCACCCACCCTGGCACCTTTGCACCCTAGCACTCACCCATCCTAGCACCTAACCTGTGACCCACCTTGACACTCACCCTCGCACCCACCTTGGAACCCAACCTAGCACCCACCCACCCTGACACCAACCCTAGCACCTACCCACCCTTGCACCCACCCTGTGACCCATCTTGGCACCCACCCATCCTACCACTCAACCTATCACCCACCTTCTCACCCACCTTGGCATCCACCTTAGCACCCACCCACACTGGCACCTTGGCACCCACCTCGGGCAAGGTGGGTGCACACCCACCCTGACACCCAATTTAGAACCAACCGAGCATGTTACCCACCTTGGCACCCACATTGCAGCCCACCCTAGTACCCACCCTATGACCCACATTGGCATCCACACCCTAGCACCCAGGCACCTCGACACCCGCCTTGACACGCACCCTAGCACTAAACCTGTGACCCACCTTGGAACTCACCCTAGAACCCACCCACCCTGTGAACCACCTTGGCATCCACCTTAGCACCCACCCACCTTGGCACCCACTCTAGCACTCACCCATCCTAACACCCAACTTGTTACCCACCTTGGCACCCGCCCTCGCGTCCACCTTGAAACCCACCCTAGCACCCACCCACGCAGGAGCCCACCTTGGCACCCAACCTAACACCCACGCATCCTGGCACCCAACTTGTGACCCACCTTGGAACCCACCCTAGTACCCACCTTTGAACCCACTATATCACCAACCCACCTTGGCACCCACCCTATGACCCTCTTTGGAATCCACCCTAGCACGCACCCACCCTGGCACCCACCATGGAGCGCACCCTAGCACCCACCCACCTCGGCACGCACCTCAACACCCACCTTGGTGTGCGCACTGCGCCAACCTCTCAAAGACCCTATGTGGTGCGCTCCAAAGTGTACACCTTTGGTGCGCTCCAAGGTGCGCACCTTTGGTGCACACCGAGGTGCACACCAAAGTGTGCACCGAGGTGAGCACCAAAGTGCACTCCAAGGTGCACACCAAGGCGTGCACCTTTGGTGCGGTCAATGCAAACGAATTCGGAAGTTGGGGTCGATGTCCTAATCGCTGCTGCAGACTACACGTATGAGAATCGGACAAATAGCTTTATATAGGGGAGGTGTTGCGTTTGATGGGTCGACTCCCCTGGTTGTGTGCACTGCACCAACTTCAAAGACCCTGTCTTGTTTAAGAAGTCAAAAGTTGGGGTGGATGTCCTAATCATTGCTGCAGTCTACGCATGTATGAGAATCAGACAAATAGCTTATATAGGGGAGGTGTTGCATTCGGTGGGTTGACTCCCCTGGTTGTGCGCACTGCGCCAACCTCAAAGACCCCGCATAGCAGAAGAAGTCGGAAGTCGGATTTTGGTGAGCACCAAGGCGTGCACCTTTGGTGCGGTCAACGCAGACGAATTCAGAAGTTGGGGTGGATGTCCTAATCGTTGTTGCAGGCTACACATGTATGAGAATCAGACAAATAGCTTATATAGGGGAGGTGTTGGGTTTGATGGGTCAACTCCCTTGGTTGTGCGCATTACGCCAACCTCAAAGACCTTGTTTTCGTTAAGAAGTCAAAAGTTGGGGTCAATGTCCTAATGGCTCCTGTAGGCTACACATGTATGAGAATCGGACAAATAGCTTATATAGGGGAGGTGTTGGGTTTGATGGGTCGACTCCCCTGGTTGTGCGCATTACGTCAACCTCAAAGACCTTGTTTTCGTTAAGAAGTCAAAAGTTGGGGTCGATGTCCTAATTGCTCCTGTAGACTACACATGTATGAGAATCAGACAAATAGCTTATATAGGGGAGGTGTTGGGTTTGATGGGTTGACTCCCCTAGTTGTTCGCATTACACCAACCTCAAAGACCTTGTTTTCGTTTAGAAGCCGAAAGTTGGGGTCGATGTCCTAATTGCTCCTGCAGGCTACGCATGTATGAGAATCAGACAAATAGCTTATATAGGGGAGGTGTTGGGTTTGATGGGTCGACTCCCCTGGTTGTGCGCATTGCGCCAACCTCAAAGACCCTGCATTGCGGATGAAGTCGAAAGTCAGAGTTTGGTGTGCTACAAGGTGTGGTCGAAGGTGCTCACCTAGGTGTGCACCTTTGGAGCGCAGGAAAAGTGCCCTCCAAAAGTGCGCACCTTTGGAGTGCACAAAAGTGCCCTCCAAAAGTGCGCACCTTTGGAGCGCACAAAAGTGCCCTCCAAAAAGTGCCCTCCAAAAGTGCGCACCTTTGGAGCGCACAAAAGTGCCCTCCAAAAAGTGCCCTCCAAAAGTGCGCACCTTTGGAGTGCAGAAAAGTGCCCTCCAAAAAGTGCCCTCCAAAAGTGTGCACCTTTGGAGTGCACAAAAGTGCCCTCCAAAAGTGCGCACCTTTGGAGCGCAGAAAAGTGCCCTCCAAAAAGTGCCCTCCAAAAGTGCGCACCTTTGGAGCGCAGAAAAGTGCCCTCCAAAAAGTGCCCTCCAAAAGTGCGCACCTTTGGAGCGCAGAAAAGTGCCCTCCAAAAAGTGCCCTCCAAAAGTGCGCACCTTTGGAGCGCAGAAAAGTGCCCTCCAAAAAGTGCCCTCCAAAAGTGCGCACCTTTGGAGCGCACAAAAGTGCCCTCCAAAAAGTGCCCTCCAAAAGTGCGCACCTTTGGAGCGCACAAAAGTGCCCTCCAAAAGTGCGCACCTTTGGAGCGCACAAAAGTGCCCTCCAAAAGTGCGCACTTTTGGTGCGCACCAAGGCGCTGGTTCGGTCGTTGCAGGCGAGTTCGGAAGTTGGGGTCGATGTCCTGAGCGGAGGTGCAAACTACACAGGTGTCGGAATCGGACAAATAGCTTATATAGGGGAGGTGTATGCTTCGATGGGTCGACTCCCCAGGTTGAGCGCACCGCGCCAACCTCAAAGACCCTACGGTATGGATGAAGTCGGAAGTTGGGTCCGATGACCGATTCGATTAGTAGGTATGCTCATGAGGTCGGAATTTGGGTCCGATGACCTGCCATGTGCAGGAAGGCGAATGTTGGCACTGTGCGTTGCAAGGTGCACACCAAGGTGCTGGTGCGGTCTTTTTAGTCGAGTTCGGAAGTTGGGGTCGATGTCCTGATCGGAGGTGCAAGCTACACAGGTGTGGGAATCGGACAAATAGCTTATATAGGGGAGGTGTATGCTTCGTTGGGTCGACTCCCCGGGTTGAGCGCACCGCGCCAACCTCAAAGACCCTACGGTATGGATGAAGTCGGAAGTTGGGTCCGATGACCGATTCGATATGTAGGCATACTCGCGAGGTCGGAATTTGGGTCCGATGACCTGCCATGTGCAGGAAGGCGAATGTTGGCACTGTGCGTTGCAAGGTGCGCACCAAGGCGCTGGTTCGGTCGTTGCAGGCGAGTTCGGAAGTTGGGGTCGATGTCCTGATCGGAGGTGCAAACTACACAGGTGTGGGAATCGGACAAATAGCTTATATAGGGGAGGTGTATGCTTCGTTGGGTCGACTCCCCGGGTTGAGCGCACCGCGCCAACCTCAAAGACCCTACGGTATGGATGAAGTCGGAAGTTGTGTCCGATGACCGATTCGATATGTAGGCATACTCGCGAGGTCGGAATTTGGGTCCGATGACCTGCCATGTGCAGGAAGGCGAATGTTGGGACTGTGCGTCGCAAGGTGCGCACCAAGGCGCTGGTGCCGTCGTTGCAGTCGAGTTCGGAAGTTGGGGTCGATGTCCTGGTCAGAGGTGCAAACTACACAGGTGTGGGAATCGGACAAATAGCTTATATAGGGGAGGTGTATGCTTCGATGGGTCGACTCCCCGGGTTGAGCGCACCGCGCCAACCTCAAAGACCCTACAGTATGGATGAAGTCGGAAGTTGGGTCCGATGACCGATTCGATACGTAGGCATATTGGCGAGGTCTGAATTTGTGTCCGATGACCTGCCATGCGCAGGAAGGCGGAATTTGGGTCCGATGACCGAGTTGATGGCGTGCCATGCGCAGAAAGGCGGAATTTGGGTCCGATGACCGAGTTGATGTTGATGGCCCGCCATGCACAGGAAGGCGGAATTTGGGTCCGATGACCGATTTGAAGGCGTGCCATGCGCAGAAAGGCGGAGTTTGGGTCCGATGACCGAGTTGATATTGATGGCCCGCCATGCGCAGGAAGGCGGAATTTGGGTCCGATGACCTGACATACGCATGGAGTCCGACTCGGGGGCCGATGTTCGATTCGATGACTTGCATTGTGGGTAAAGTCGGAAGTTGTGGTCTTTGACCCGATTCGATGACCAGACTTCGGCTGCTTGAGAATCGGACAAATAACTTATATAGGGGAGGTAGTGTTCTCGAGCATCCTCCCCCCGTGCCCGTTTATGTCGATTGATGCTGGTGCTCGACTGGTTGGAGCGCTCGGATGCAAAAATCTTGCACCAGGATTTATCGATTGTGATGGACACGCAAGTCTCCTGATTGCTATGCAGGAGCTCATCGTGAATCTCTATGCGGCCTTGGTATGGACTCGACCTGCGGAATGGTTCGGCAATGGTAGTCGCTCCAACACGTCCTTGCAATGGCCACAGAGGTGATTCGACTAGAGCTCCAGTCTAGCTTTTGGGTTGCTTGGCGGACTGGTATAGCCGCGATCGAGTTCCGGCCATGAACGTTTTAGATAGCTCTTGGGCTTTCTGGGACGGAAGTCGGAAGTTTGGGCTGTTGTCCGATTTGATGACCATTCTTCGGATGTGTGAGAATCGGACAAATAACTTATATAGGGGACTGTGTTGTCTCACGCAGCCCCCTCCGTGCCCCTCTATCTCGACCGATGTTGGTGCTTGAAAGGGTTGGGATCGCTCGGATTTATAAACGTGCACCACCATTTGTCGAGTGTGAGGGACGCGGCAGGTCTCCTAAATGCTATACGGGCGCTCTCTGAGAATCTCTATCCGGCCTCGACACAGACTAGTCTTGCTGAATGGTTTGGCACTGGTAGTCGATCCAACACGTCGTTGTTGTGGCCGCCTAGGCGATTCGATTCGAGCCCCCGTCTAGCTTTTGGGTTGCTTGGCGGATTTTGCCCTATCCGCAAGTGAGCTCGGTCCCTAAACGTTCGAGAAACCCGATTGCTATGCGCCGACTCTCTTTCTTGCGAGCCTCCATCTAGCTTTTGGGTCTCTACGGAACGGAAGTCGGAATCTGGACCGTTGTTTGATTCGACGAGGCAGACTACGGTTGTGCGAGAATCGGACAAATAACTTATATAGGGGAGGTGTTGACTGGAGCATTCTCCCCCGTGCCCCTCTAACTCGACCAACTGCTGGCGCTCGAACGGTGGTAGCGCTCGGATTTTCGTTGAGCGCCAGCATTGGTCGATTTAGAGGGGCATGCGAGATTCCCGAATGCTATGCGAGGGCTCTAACGGAAATGTCTATTGGTTTCGGTATGGATGCAATTGCGAGTGGTTCGGCAAAGGTAGTCGTTCCGATGCGTCCATGTCGTGGCCAAATCGATAATTCGATTTGAGCCCTCGTATAGCATTTGGGTCTCTCGATGTGATTCCGCATTCCAGTCCCTTTGGGCACTGCTTGAGCCGCATCCCAGGGGGTTCCCTTCCCAATAATCTGCCTCGCAACCCGATTGCTATGCGGTGAGGCTCCTCGGCCGCCTCGGAACTATCTGTGTATCAGACGCATCGCGGGATAAGGGGTTGGCAACGGTAGTCGCCCCACAGCGCGTCCGATGCTTGGACCATTCCGAGGCGGCCCTGAAGCCTCTTCCGTCTAGCCGTTGGGTCCTTCTCGCCGCATCCCTTGCCTCGCACCCCGATTGCTATGCGGTGAGGCTCCTCGGCCGCCTTGGAACTATCTGTGTATCAGACGCATCGCGGGATAAGGGGTTGTCACTGGTAGTCGCCCCAAGCGCGTCCGATGCTTGGACCATTCCGAGGCGGCCCTGAAGCCTCTTCCGTCTAGCCGTTGGGTCCTTCTCGCCGCATCCCTCGACTCGCACCCCGATTGCTATGCGGTGAGGCTCCTCGGCCGCCTTGGAACTATCTGTGTATCGGACGCGTCGCGGGATAAGGGGTTGTCACTGGTAGTCGCCCCAAGCGCGTCCGATGCTTGGACCATTCCGAGGCGGCCCTGAAGCCTCTTCCGTCTAGCCGTTGGGTCCTTCTCGCCGCATCCCTCGCCTCGCACCCCGATTGCTATGCGGTGAGGCTCCTCGGCCGCCTTGGAACTATCTGTGTATCGGACGCGTCGCGGGATAAGGGGTTGTCACTGGTAGTCGCCCCAAGCGCGTGCGATGCATGGACCATTCCCAGGCGGCCCTGAAGCCTCTTCCGTCTAGCCGTTGGGTCCTTCTCGCCGCATCCCTCGCCTCGCACCCCGATTGCTATGCGGTGAGGCTCCTCGGCCGCCTTGGAACTATCTGTGTATCGGACGCGTCGCGGGATAAGGGGTTGTCACTGGTAGTCGCCCCAAGCGCGTCGATGCTTGGACCATTCCGAGGCGGCCCTGAAGCCTCTTCCGTCTAGCCGTTGGGTCCTTCTCGCCGCATCCTCGCCTCGCACCCCGATTGCTATGCGGTGAGGCTCCTCGGCCGCCTTGGAACTATCTGTGTATCGGACGCGTCGCGGGATAAGGGGTTGTCACTGGTAGTCGCCCCAAGCGCGTCCGATGCTTGGACCATTCCGAGGCGGCCCTGAAGCCTCTTCCGTCTAGCCGTTGGGTCTTCTCGCCGCATCCCTCGCCTCGCACCCCCGATTGCTATGCGGTGAGGCTCCTCGGCCCGCCTTGGAACTATCTGTGTATTCGGACGCGTCGCGGGATAAGGGGTTGTCACTGGTAGTCGCCCCAAGCGCGTCCGATGCTTGGACCATTCGAGGCGGCCCTGAAGCCTCTTCCGTCTAGCCGTTGGGTCCTTCTCGCCGCATCCCTCGCCTCGCACCCCGATTGCTATGCGGTGAGGCTCCTCGGCCGCCTTGGAAACTATCTGTGTATCGGACGCATCGCGGGATAAGGGCGTCACTGGTAGTCGCCCCAAGTGCGTCCGATGCTTGGACCATTCCGAGGCGGCCTGAAGCCTCTTCCGTCTAGCCGTTGGGTCCTTCTCGCCGCATCCCTCGCCTCGCACCCCGATTGCTATGCGGTGAGGCTCCTCGGCCCGCCTTGGAACTATCTGTGTATCGGACGCGTCGCGGGATAAGGGGTTGTCACTGGTAGTCGCCCCAAGCGCGTCCGATGCTTGGACCATTCCGAGGCGGCCCTGAAGCCTCTTCCGTCTAGCCGTTGGGTCCTTCTCGCCGCATCCCTCGCCTCGCACCCCGATTGCTATGCGGTGAGGCCTCCTCGGCCGCCTTGGAACTATCTGTGTATCGGACGCGTCGCGGGATAAGGGGTTGTCACTGGTAGTCGCCCCAAGCGCGTCCGATGCTTGGACCATTCCGAGGCGGACCTGAAGCCTCTTCCGTCTAGCCGTTGGGTCCTTCTCGCCGCATCCCTCGCCTCGCACCCCGATTGCTATGCGGTGAGGCTCCTCGGCCGCCTTGGAACTATCTGTGTATCGACGCGTCGCGGGATAAGGGGTTGTCACTGGTAGTCGCCCCAAGCGCGTCCGATGCTTGGACCATTCCGAGGCGGCCCTGAAGCCTCTTCCGTCTAGCCGTTGGGTCCTTCTTGCCGCATCCCTCGCCTCGCACCCCCGATTGCTATGCGGTGAGCTCCTCGGCCGCCTTGGAACTATCTGTGTATCGGACCGCGTCGCGGGATAAGGGGTTGTCACTGGTAGTCGCCCCAAGCGCGTCCGATGCTTGGACCATTCCGAGGCGGCCCTGAAGCCTCTTCCGTCTAGCCGTTGGGTCCTTCTCGCCGCATCCCTCGCCTCGCACCCCGATTGCTATGCGGTGAGGCTCCTCGGCCGCCTTGGAACTATCTGTGTATCGGACGCATCGCGGGATAAGGGGTTGTCACTGGTAGTCGCCCCAAGCGCGTCCGATGCTTGGACCATTCCGAGGCGGCCCTGAAGCCTCTTCCGTCTAGCCGTTGGGTCCTTCTCGCCGCATCCCTCGCCTCGCACCCGATTGCTATGCGGTGAGGCTCCTCGGCCGCCTTGGAACTATCTGTGTATCGGACGCGTCGCGGGATAAGGGGTTGTCACTGGTAGTCGCCCCAAGCGCGTCCGATGCTTGGACCATTCCGAGGCGGACCTGAAGCCTCTTCCGTCTAGCCGTTGGGTCCTTCTCGCCGCATCCCTCGCCTCGCACCCCGATTGCTATGCGGTGAGGCTCCTCGGCCGCCTTGGAACTATCTGTGTATCGGACGCGTCGCGGGATAAGGGGTTGTCACTGGTAGTCGCCCCAAGCGCGTCCGATGCTTGGACCATTCGAGGCGGCCCTGAAGCCTCTTCCGTCTAGCCGTTGGGTCCTTCTCGCCGCATCCCTCGCCTCGCACCCCGATTGCTATGCGGTGAGGCTCCTCGGCCGCCTTGGAACTATCTGTGTATCGGACGCGTCGCGGGATAAGGGGTTGTCACTGGTAGTCGCCCCAAGCGCGTCCGATGCTTGGACCATTCCGAGGCGGACCTGAAGCCTCTTCCCTCTAGCCGTTGGGGCTTTCTCGCCGCATCCCTCGCCTCGCACCCCGATTGCTATTCGGTGAGGCTCCTCGGCCGCCTTGGAACTATCTGTGTATCGGACGCATCGCGGGATAAGGGGTTGGCAGTGGTAGTCGCCCCAAGCGCGTCGATGCTTGGACCATTCGAGGCGGCCCTGCAGCCTCTTCCGTCTAGCCGTTGGGGCCATCTCGCTGCATCCCCCACCTCGCACCACGATTGCTATGCGGTGAGGCTCCTTGGCCGCCTCGGAACTATCTGTGTATCGGACGCATCGCGGGATAAGGGGTTGTCACTGGTAGTCGCCCCAAGCGCGTCCGATGCTTGGACTATTCCGAGGCGGCCCTGCAGCCTCTTCCGTCTAGCCGTTGGGGCCATCTCGCCGCATCCCCCAGCTCCTCGGCCGCCTCGGAACTATCTGTGTATCGGACGCATCGCGGGATAAGGGGTTGGCAGTGGTAGTCGCCCCAAGCGCGTTCGATGCTTGGACTATTCCGAGGCGGCCCCGCAGCCTCTTCCGTCTACCCTTTGGGGCCATCTCGCCGCATCCCTCGCCTCGCACCCCGATTGCTATGCGGTGAGGCTCCTCGGCCGCCTGGGAACTATCTTCGTATCGGATGCATCGCGGGATAAGGGGTTGTCACTGGTAGTCGCCCCAAGCGCGTCCGATGCTTGGACTATTCCGAGGCGGCCCTGTGGCCTCTTCCGTCTAGCCGTTGGGGCCATCTCGCCGCATCCCTCACCTCGCACCCCCATTGCTATGCGTGAGGCTCCTCGGCCGCCTTGGAACTGTCTTCGTATCGGAAGCATCGCGGGATAAGGGGTTGTCACTGGTAGTCGCCCCAAGCGCGTCCGATGCTTGGACTATTCCGAGGCGGCCTGCAGCCTCTTCCGTCTAGCCGTTGGGGCCATCTCGCCGCATCCCCCACCTCGCACCCGGATTGCTATGCGGTGAGGCTCCTCGGCCGCCTTGGAACTATCTTCGTATCGACGCATCGCGGGATAAGGGGTTGTCACTGGTAGTCGCCCCAAGCGCGTCCGATGCTTGGACTATTCCGACGCGGCCCTGTGGCCTCTTCCGTCTAGCCGTTGGGGCCATCTCGCCGCATCCCCCACCTCGCACCCCGATTGCTATGCGGTGAGGCTCCTCGGCCGCCTTGGAACCATCTTCGTATCGGACGCATCGCGGGATGAGGGGTTGTCACTGGTAGTCGCCCCAAGCGCGTCCGATGCTTGGACCATTCCGAGGCGGCCCTGAAGCCTCTTCCGTCTAGCCGTTGGGCCTTCCCGCCCCATCCCTCGCCTCGCACCCCCGATTGCTATGCGGTGAGGCTCCTCGGCCGCCTTGGAACCATCTGTGTATCGGACGCATCGCGGGATAAGGGGTTGGCACTGGTAGTCGCCCCAAGCGCGTCCGATGCTTGGAGCATTCCGAGGTGGCCCTGAAGCCTCTTCCGTCTAGCCGTTGGGGCCTTCCCGCCCCATCCCTCGCCTCGCACCCCGATTGATATGCGGTGAGGCTCCTCGGCCGCCTTGGAACTATCTGTGTATCGGACGCATCGCGGGATAAGGGGTTGGCACTGGTAGTCGTCCCAATCGCGTCCGATGCTTGGACCATTCGAGGCGGCCCTGCAGCCTCTTCCGTTTAGCCGTCGGGGCCTTCCCGCCGCATCCCTCGCCTCGCATCCCGATTCCTATGCGGTGAGTCTTCTCGGCCGCCGCGGAACTATACCTGTTATTGCTACTGCATCCTTCGGCTGGTAACCTCCTCTGCCGCCTTGGAACGTTCTCTTTGTCGGACGCGTCGCGGGATAAGGGGTTGGCACTGGTAGTCGCCCCAAGCGCGCCCGATGCATAGACCGCTCCGAGTTGACCTTGCTTTCAGCCTCTCACATGCATAGACCTCTCTGAGTCGACCCTGCAGCCTCTCACGTTTAGCCTTTGGAATCTCGCCTCACAACATGATTGCTATCCTTGATGCATCCCTTGCCTCGAGCCCTGATTGCTTTCTTGGCTGCATCCCTCCTCTCCTCACAGCCCGGTTGTCATCACTGCTTCATCCGTCGCTTCATGCATTCTGGCTGCTGGGCCCTTCCCACCGCACACCTCGATTGCTATCTCTTCTGCATCACACACCCCGATTGCTATCTCTGCTACATCCCTCGGCTCTCACTTCTGCATCCTTCGCCTCCCACCTCGATTGCTATCAATGCTGCATCCGTAACCTCACACCCCGATTGCTATGCGGGGAGGCTCCTTGGCCGCCTTGGAAATTTCTGTGTGTCGGACGCACCGCGGGATAAGGGGTTGGCACTGGTAGTCGCCCCAAGTGCGCCCGATTCTTAGACCGCTTCGAGGTGACCTCGTAGCCTCTTTCGTCCAGGCTTCCTGCCTTCAACGCCCTTTTTACACCTCGATTGCTATGCGCGGGCTCGTTGGCGTCTATCACCTCTCTGCGAAGAGTGGCACGATGATTGTTGGGGTAAATCGTAGCAGTCCGATCTCTGGCCTTGGGCCATTGTGAGGGCTGATCGATTCCTGTGCGCATCTCGTGTTCGCCCAGTAACAGACTCGACGACTTGTAATCGGTCTTGTTCCCGATTGTTCCTGGAGGTAGTCTTCGGAACTCTTGGATTTGACCTGTCACTCGAACTGTCCTCTTCCGAGGATGCTTGTGTGTGTGTGCTTGTGCCATTTCCTTGGCGGTATTAACGAGATATTAAAGAGCGGAGTGAGCGCCTCGCCCAGCTATGTTTGGGGCTCTCACTCCCTTACCCGGTGTGCGACCGCTTTGCACGTAGGTTGCGGAGCATCGCGACTCTTTCGATGTTTGGCGGTTGTCTTCCGGTGATGCGTTGGTCCCGAAGTGCACGTTACTAGCATTTCTGCCATTGTTCTCGATCTTTGGCACGTTCCTTCGTTGCAATTGGATATA
>NW_026728854.1:437500-487500 GCF_030272615.1 Cryptomeria japonica | reverse complement strand
ATGCGCACGCCTTGGCTGGGCTGCGCACCTTGGTGGGCGCCATGGTGCGCACCTTTCGTGCGCTCCAAGGTGCGCACGAAGTCGGAGCTCGGTTTGCCCCGGGTGCGCACCTTGGTGGGCGCCATGGTGCACTCCGAGGTGCCCAAGATTGGTGCGCACCAAGGAGCGCTCCGAAGTGCGCTCCAAGGTGCGCAGGTGCGCGCGAAGTCGAAAGTTGGGTTAATTGTCCGGTTTGCCTCGGGTGCGCACCTTGCGTGCACCTTCGCCAGGGTGGGCGCCTTGGTGCGCACACCTTGGCTGGGCTGCGCACCCGGGCGCGCACACCTTGGCACCCGCGTTTCCTTCATTTTAAATTTTTTTTTTTTACAATCTCTCAAGTGGGAAATTCTATAATCTCAACTTTTTTTGCCTTTTCAGGAAACTTTTGAATGGAGCGCATCATTGGTGCGCTCCGAAGTGTGCTCCAAGGTGCGCACCTCTGGTGTGCTCCAAAGCTCTCTCTAGCTGCGTGCACCTGCCCCGGCCGCGCACCCGGCCCCGCCCAGCTTCGCTCACCTGTCCCGGGCGTCTGGTGCGGAACCTTAGAGTAAGAAACATCACCGTGCACCTTGGCCAACGTGCGCGACTCGACCGAGCGCGCACTGGCCGAGGTGCACACCGATTTCACCTGGGTGCGCGCGCAGCACCTCGGGCGCACCGGGGTGCGCGCACAACGCCCGGGTTGCACCGTGGCCTGTGTGCTCGGGGCGCCTCGGGTGCGCGCTCGGTGTCGCCCCCGCGCGCGCGGTAGTGCGGGCAGCGCACCCCGGCCCGGCCCGGCCCCGACGAGAACGCAAACGGGCAAAAGGTTTATTCAAATAGCATTGCGACGCCCGGCGAAAAACTAAAAAAGGGTGCAACACCGGGACTTCCCGGGAGGTCACCCATCCCAGTACTACTCCGGCCCAAGCGCGCTTAACTGCGGAGTTCTGATGGGATCCGGTGCACTAACGCTGGTATGATCGCACCCGTTATGAGCTTGTCGCAGTGTGTACTTAGCAAACCGCGACCCACGTGCGAATCCACCCCGGCCACCCACCCCCGTCGAGGTGCACACCCTCCCTCGCGAAGTGCGCCCCGTTCGCCAAGTGTGAGCCCTGCCCGGGTGCGCGCACCTTGCTAGGGCGTCGGGTGTGCACCCGGCCCGGCCTACGTGCGTGCACCTGGACGGGGCGTCGTGTGCGTGCAGTGTCCCGTCTGCAACGCGGTGCCCACACACCACCTCGGGCGCAACGACCTGCGCTCACATGTGGGCCGAGTGCACCTTGGTGCATGTTCGGGGCGCCTCGGGTGCACGCTCGATCTTGCCCCGGTGCACCAAGGCGCTCGGTTTGCCCCGGGTGCGCACTTGGTGCAAGGTGGGCACCCAAAATAGGGATCAAGCACCAAAACACAAGTTTCGGGATGCAAAATGGGACCCAAGGACCACAAATGCGTTCCAAGACCCATGATGGGTCCACGAGAACAAAAATGTGTTCCGAGACTTAATAAACAAATATTGGGTTTTAGGAGAAGAAACATGCTCTGATGCCCAAAACGAGAATCGACCCCGAAAAGGCCACAGGCCAAAAGTGGGATGCGAGACAAAAAAAAATGGGACCCGAGGACCAAAATTGGGTTCCCAGGTCGAAGACAGGGCAACCGGACAAGAAACGACCTCTAAGGCTCGAAATGAGTCCCGACGACTAAAACTTGACAAGAAGCACCCATCAGGCACCCAACTCGACACCCATGGGATGCCGACCCACCCGGGCTTCCACCTAGCACACCTTGGCACCCACCCACCCTCGCACCCAACCTCGCACCCAACTTAGCACCTTTGAACCCACATTGGCACTCACCCTGACCCTGGCACCTTGGAACCCACATTGGCACTCACCTTGACCCTGGCACCCACCTTTGCACTCACCTTGGGACCCACCCTGGCTCCCACCTCGGCACCCACCCAGACACCCACCTTGGTTCCTTGGCACCCACCTTGGATCCTTGGCACCCACCCCGACACCCACCTTGGCACGCAACTTGGCTACTTGCCACCCACCTTGGCTCCTTGACGCCCACCCCGACAACCACCCCGTGACCTACCCTGGCTAGGGTTGGTGCACACCCACCCTGGTGCCCACCTTGGCACCCACCCCATGACCCACCTTGGCACGCACCTTAGTACCCACCCCGTTACCCACCCTAGGACCCACCCCGTGACCCACCTTGGCCAGGGTGGGTGCCTTGGTGCGCACAACTTGCCTGGGCTGCACACCAGGGCGGGCTCAAGATGGCACCCGCGTTCCGTTTTTTTCACTATCTTTCAAAACGGAAATTTTAAAATCTCGTTTTTTTTTTTTTTTTGCCTTTTCTGGAAATTAGTGAAGGCAGCGCATCAAAGGTGCGCAATGCTGGTGCGAACCCGGGAGCGCTCCGATGTGTGCTCCAAGGTGCGGCGTGCACGAAGTCCGAGCCCGGCTTGCCCCGGGTGCGCACCTCGCGTGCACCTTCGCCGGGGTGAGCACCTTGGCTGGGTTGCGCGCCCTGGTGCGCACCAAGGAGCGCTCTGAAGTGTGCTCCAAGGTGCGGCGTGCACGAAGTCGGAGCTCGGTTTGCCCCGGGTGTGCACCTCGGGTGCGCACCTCGCGTGCACCTTCGCTGCGGTGGGCACCTTGGCTGGGTTGCGCGCCTTGGTGGGCACCATGCAGTGCACGAAGTCGGAGCCCGGTTTGCCCCGGGCGCGCACCTCCGCCAGGGTGGGCACCTTGGTGCGCACAACTTGCCTGGGCTGCGCACCAGGAAGGGCTCAAGATGGCACCCGCGTTCCGTTTTTTTCACTATCTTTCAGAACGGAAATTTTAAAATATCGTTTTTTTTTGCCTTTTCTGGAAATTAGTGAAGGCAGCGCATCAAAGGTGCGCAACGCTGGTGCGAACCTGGGAGCGCTCCGATGTGTGCTCCAAGGTGCGGCGTGCACGAAGTCGGAGCCCGGTTTGCCCCGGGTGCGCCCTGGTGGGCACCATGGTGCGCACCAAGGAGCGCTCCGAAGTGTGCTCCAAGGTGCGGCCTGCACGAAGTCGGAGCCCGGTTTGCCCCGGGCGTGCACCGCGGGTGGGCACCTTGGTGCGCATGCCTTGCCTGGGCTGCGCACCAGGGCGGGCTCAAGATGGCACCCGCGTTCCGTTTTTTTCACTATCTTTCAAAACGGAAATTTTAAAATCTCATTTTTTTTTGCCTTTTCTGGAAATTAGTGAAGGCAGCGCATCAAAGGTGCGCACCTCGCTGCCCACCACGGTGCGCAACGCCGGTGGGCACCCGGGAGTGCTTCGAAGTGTGCTCCAAGGTGCTGCGTGCACGTTGTCGGAGCCCGGTTTGCCCCGGGTGCGCACCTCGCGTGCACCTTCGTCGGGGTGGGCACCTTGGCTGGGTTTGCCCCGGTTGCGCTCCGAAGCGGGGTTATTGGAGCGCCGCCTCTTTTTTTGTCGGAGCGTTTGGTGGGGTTTCTCGCATTGGCTCTTCCCAGGCCCGGTTGCCACCCTGGCGCGCACGAAGTCGGAAGTAGGGTTAATTGCCCGGGTGCGCACCTTTGCCAGGGTGGGCACCTTACCTGGGCTGTGCACCAGGGCGGGCTCAAGATGGCACCCGCGTTCCGTTTTTTTCACTATCTTTCAAAACGGAAATTTTAAAATCTCCTCTTTTTTTTGCCTTTTCTGGAAATTAGTGAAGGCAGCGCATCAAAGGTGCGCACCTCGCTGCCCACCTTGGTGTGCTCTGAGGTGCGCACCCGGGAGCGCTACGAAGTGTGCTCCAAGGTGCGGCGTGCACGTTGTCGGAGCCCGGTTTGCCCCGGGTGCGCACCTCGCCTGCACCTTGGCCGGGGTGGGCACCCTGGCTGGGTTTGCCCAGGGTGCGCTCCGAAGCGGGGTTACTGGAGCGCCCCCTCTTTTTTTGTCAGAGCGTTTGGTGGGGTTTCTCGCATTGGCTCTTCCCAGGCCCGGTTGTTGGGTGCGCTCCCACCCTGGCGCGCGCGAAGTTGGAAGTTGGGTTAATTGCCCGGGCGCGCACCTTCGCCAGGGTGGGCACCTTGGTGCGCACACCTTGGCTGGGCTGCGCACCAGGGCGGGCTCAAGATGGCACCAGCATTCCCTTTTTCTCACTATCTTTCAAAACGGAAATTTTAAAATCTCGTTTTTTTTTGCCTTTTATGGAAATTAGTGAAGGCATCGCATCAAAGGTGCGCACCTCGCTGCCCACCTTGGTGTGCTCCGAGGTGCCCACCACGGTGCGCTCCGAGGTGCCCACCACGGTGCGCAACGCCGGTGCGAACCCGGGAGCGCCCCGATGTGTGCTCCAAGGTGCGGCGTGCACGAAGCCGGACCCCGGTTTGCCCCGGGTGCGCACCTCGCGTGCACCTTGGTGCGCACACCTTGGCTGGGTTGCGCGGCCTGGTGGGCACCATGGTGCGCACCAAGGAGCGCTCCAAAGTGTGCTCCAAGGTGCGGCGTGCACGAAGTCCTAGCCCGGTTTGCCCCGGGTGCGCACCTTCGCCGCGGTGGGCACCATGGCGTGCACGAAGTCGGAGCCCGGTTTGCCCCGGGTGCGCACCTCGCGTGCACCTTCGCCGGGGTGGGCACCTCGGCTGGGTTGCGCGCCCTGGTGCGCACCAAGGAGCGCTCCGAAGTGTGCTCCAAGGTGCGGCGTGCACGAAGTCGGAGCCCGGTTTGCCCCGGGTGCGCACCTTCGCCGCGGTGGGCACCCTGGTGCGCACCATGGCGTGCACGAAGTCGGAGCCCGGTTTGCCCCGGGTGCGCACCTCGCGTGCACCTTCGGCGGGGTTGCGCGCCCTGGTGCGCACCAAGGAGCGCTCCGAAGTGTGCTCCAAGGTGCGGCGTGCACGAAGTCGGAGCCCGGTTTGCCCCGGGTGCGCACCTCGCGTGCACCTTCGGCGGGGTTGCGCGCCCTGGTGGGCACCATGGTGCGCACCAAGGAGCGCTCCGAAGTGTGCTCCAAGGTGCGGCGTGCACGAAGTCGGAGCCCGGTTTGCCCCGGGTGCGCACCTCGCGTGCACCTTCGCCGCGGTGGGCACCATGGCGTGCACGAAGTCGGAGCCCGGTTTGCCCCGGGTGCGCACCTCGCGTGCACCTTCGCCGGGGTGGGCACCTCGGCTGGGTTGCGCGCCCTGGTGCGCACCAAGGAGCGCTCCGAAGTGTGCTCCAAGGTGCGGCGTGCACGAAGTCGGAGCCCGGTTTGCCCCGGGTGCGCACCTCGCGTGCACCTTCGCCGCGGTGGGCACCATGGCGTGCACGAAGTCGGAGCCCGGTTTGCCCCGGGTGCGCACCCCGCGTGCACCTTCGCCGGGGTGGGCACCTCGGCTGGGTTGCGCGCCCTGGTGCGCACCAAGGAGCGCTCCGAAGTGTGCTCCAAGGTGCGGCGTGCACGAAGTCGGAGCCCGGTTTGCCCCGGGTGCGCACCTCGCGTGCACCTTCGCCGCGGTGGGCACCTTGGCTGGGTTGGGCACCATTGAGCGCTCCGAAGTGTGCTCCAAGGTGCGCACCATGGCCCTCCAAGGTGCGCAGCATGGCGTGCACGAAGTCGGAGCCCGGTTTGCCCCGGGTGCGCACCTCGCGTGCACCTTCGCCAGGGTGGGCACCTCGGTGCGCACACCTTCTCAATGTTTTCTTGCCTTTTCTGGAAATTGGTGAAGGCAGCGCATCAAAGGTGCGCACCTCGGTGTGCTCCGAGGTGCGAACCCGAGAGCGCTCCGAGGTGCCCACGAAGTCGAAAGTCGGGTTAATTGCATTGTTTTCCCCGGGTGCGCTCCGAGGTGCGCAACATCGGTGCGCACCAAGGAGGGCTCCGAAGTGTGCTCCAAGGTGCGCACGATTCGGAGCTCGGTTTGCCCGGGGTGCGCACACCTTGGCTGGGTTGCGCACCCTTTGTGCGCTCCAAGGTGCGCACGAAGTCGGAGCTCGGTTTGCCCCGGGTGCGCACCTTCGCCAGGGTGCGCACCTTGATGCGCACGCCTTGGCTGGGCTGCGCACCTTGGTGGGCGCCATGGTGCGCACCTTTCGTGCGCTCCAAGGTGCGCACGAAGTCGGAGCTCGGTTTGCCCCGGGTGCGCACCTTGGTGGGCGCCATGGTGCACTCCGAGGTGCCCAAGATTGGTGCGCACCAAGGAGCGCTCCGAAGTGCGCTCCAAGGTGCGCAGGTGCGCGCGAAGTCGAAAGTTGGGTTAATTGTCCGGTTTGCCTCGGGTGCGCACCTTGCGTGCACCTTCGCCAGGGTGGGCGCCTTGGTGCGCACACCTTGGCTGGGCTGCGCACCCGGGCGCGCACACCTTGGCACCCGCGTTTCCTTCATTTTAAATTTTTTTTTTTTACAATCTCTCAAGTGGGAAATTCTATAATCTCAACTTTTTTTGCCTTTTCAGGAAACTTTTGAATGGAGCGCATCATTGGTGCGCTCCGAAGTGTGCTCCAAGGTGCGCACCTCTGGTGTGCTCCAAAGCTCTCTCCAGCTGCGTGCACCTGCCCCGGCCGCGCACCCGGCCCCGCCCAGCTTCGCTCACCTGTCCCGGGCGTCTGGTGCGGAACCTTAGAGTAAGAAACATCACCGTGCACCTTGGCCAACGTGCGCGACTCGACCGAGCGCGCACTGGCCGAGGTGCACACCGATTTCACCTGGGTGCGCGCGCAGCACCTCGGGCGCACCGGGGTGCGCGCACAACGCCCGGGTTGCACCGTGGCCTGTGTGCTCGGGGCGCCTCGGGTGCGCGCTCGGTGTCGCCCCCGCGCGCGCGGTAGTGCGGGCAGCGCACCCCGGCCCGGCCCGGCCCCGACGAGAACGCAAACGGGCAAAAGGTTTATTCAAATAGCATTGCGACGCCCGGCGAAAAACTAAGAAAGGGTGCAACACCGGGACTTCCCGGGAGGTCACCCATCCCAGTACTACTCCGGCCCAAGCGCGCTTAACTGCGGAGTTCTGATGGGATCCGGTGCACTAACGCTGGTATGATCGCACCCGTTATGAGCTTGTCGCAGTGTGTACTTAGCAAACCGCGACCCACGTGCGAATCCACCCCGGCCACCCACCCCCGTCGAGGTGCACACCCTCCCTCGCGAAGTGCGCCCCGTTCGCCAAGTGTGAGCCCTGCCCGGGTGCGCGCACCTTGCTAGGGCGTCGGGTGTGCACCCGGCCCGGCCTACGTGCGTGCACCTGGACGGGGCGTCGTGTGCGTGCAGTGTCCCGTCTGCAACGCGGTGCCCACACACCACCTCGGGCGCAACGACCTGCGCTCACATGTGGGCCGAGTGCACCTTGGTGCATGTTCGGGGCGCCTCGGGTGCACGCTCGATCTTGCCCCGGTGCACCAAGGCGCTCGGTTTGCCCCGGGTGCGCACTTGGTGCAAGGTGGGCACCCAAAATAGGGATCAAGCACCAAAACACAAGTTTCGGGATGCAAAATGGGACCCAAGGACCACAAATGCGTTCCAAGACCCATGATGGGTCCACGAGAACAAAAATGTGTTCCGAGACTTAATAAACAAATATTGGGTTTTAGGAGAAGAAACATGCTCTGATGCCCAAAACGAGAATCGACCCCGAAAAGGCCACAGGCCAAAAGTGGGATGCGAGACAAAAAAAAATGGGACCCGAGGACCAAAATTGGGTTCCCAGGTCGAAGACAGGGCAACCGGACAAGAAACGACCTCTAAGGCTCGAAATGAGTCCCGACGACTAAAACTTGACAAGAAGCACCCATCAGGCACCCAACTCGACACCCATGGGATGCCGACCCACCCGGGCTTCCACCTAGCACACCTTGGCACCCACCCACCCTCGCACCCAACCTCGCACCCAACTTAGCACCTTTGAACCCACATTGGCACTCACCCTGACCCTGGCACCTTGGAACCCACATTGGCACTCACCTTGACCCTGGCACCCACCTTTGCACTCACCTTGGGACCCACCCTGGCTCCCACCTCGGCACCCACCCAGACACCCACCTTGGTTCCTTGGCACCCACCTTGGATCCTTGGCACCCACCCCGACACCCACCTTGGCACGCAACTTGGCTACTTGCCACCCACCTTGGCTCCTTGACGCCCACCCCGACAACCACCCCGTGACCTACCCTGGCTAGGGTTGGTGCACACCCACCCTGGTGCCCACCTTGGCACCCACCCCATGACCCACCTTGGCACGCACCTTAGTACCCACCCCGTTACCCACCCTAGGACCCACCCCGTGACCCACCTTGGCCAGGGTGGGTGCCTTGGTGCGCACAACTTGCCTGGGCTGCACACCAGGGCGGGCTCAAGATGGCACCCGCGTTCCGTTTTTTTCACTATCTTTCAAAACGGAAATTTTAAAATCTCGTTTTTTTTTTTTTTTTGCCTTTTCTGGAAATTAGTGAAGGCAGCGCATCAAAGGTGCGCAATGCTGGTGCGAACCCGGGAGCGCTCCGATGTGTGCTCCAAGGTGCGGCGTGCACGAAGTCCGAGCCCGGCTTGCCCCGGGTGCGCACCTCGCGTGCACCTTCGCCGGGGTGAGCACCTTGGCTGGGTTGCGCGCCCTGGTGCGCACCAAGGAGCGCTCTGAAGTGTGCTCCAAGGTGCGGCGTGCACGAAGTCGGAGCTCGGTTTGCCCCGGGTGTGCACCTCGGGTGCGCACCTCGCGTGCACCTTCGCTGCGGTGGGCACCTTGGCTGGGTTGCGCGCCTTGGTGGGCACCATGCAGTGCACGAAGTCGGAGCCCGGTTTGCCCCGGGCGCGCACCTCCGCCAGGGTGGGCACCTTGGTGCGCACAACTTGCCTGGGCTGCGCACCAGGAAGGGCTCAAGATGGCACCCGCGTTCCGTTTTTTTCACTATCTTTCAGAACGGAAATTTTAAAATATCGTTTTTTTTTGCCTTTTCTGGAAATTAGTGAAGGCAGCGCATCAAAGGTGCGCAACGCTGGTGCGAACCTGGGAGCGCTCCGATGTGTGCTCCAAGGTGCGGCGTGCACGAAGTCGGAGCCCGGTTTGCCCCGGGTGCGCCCTGGTGGGCACCATGGTGCGCACCAAGGAGCGCTCCGAAGTGTGCTCCAAGGTGCGGCCTGCACGAAGTCGGAGCCCGGTTTGCCCCGGGTGTGCACCGCGGGTGGGCACCTTGGTGCGCATGCCTTGCCTGGGCTGCGCACCAGGGCGGGCTCAAGATGGCACCCGCGTTCCGTTTTTTTCACTATCTTTCAAAACGGAAATTTTAAAATCTCATTTTTTTTTGCCTTTTCTGGAAATTAGTGAAGGCAGCGCATCAAAGGTGCGCACCTCGCTGCCCACCACGGTGCGCAACGCCGGTGGGCACCCGGGAGTGCTTCGAAGTGTGCTCCAAGGTGCTGCGTGCACGTTGTCGGAGCCCGGTTTGCCCCGGGTGCGCACCTCGCGTGCACCTTCGTCGGGGTGGGCACCTTGGCTGGGTTTGCCCCGGCTGCGCTCCGAAGCGGGGTTATTGGAGCGCCGCCTCTTTTTTTGTCGGAGCGTTTGGTGGGGTTTCTCGCATTGGCTCTTCCCAGGCCCGGTTGCCACCCTGGCGCGCACGAAGTCGGAAGTAGGGTTAATTGCCCGGGTGCGCACCTTTGCCAGGGTGGGCACCTTACCTGGGCTGTGCACCAGGGCGGGCTCAAGATGGCACCCGCGTTCCGTTTTTTTCACTATCTTTCAAAACGGAAATTTTAAAATCTCCTCTTTTTTTTGCCTTTTCTGGAAATTAGTGAAGGCAGCGCATCAAAGGTGCGCACCTCGCTGCCCACCTTGGTGTGCTCTGAGGTGCGCACCCGGGAGCGCTACGAAGTGTGCTCCAAGGTGCGGCGTGCACGTTGTCGGAGCCCGGTTTGCCCCGGGTGCGCACCTCGCCTGCACCTTGGCCGGGGTGGGCACCCTGGCTGGGTTTGCCCAGGGTGCGCTCCGAAGCGGGGTTACTGGAGCGCCCCCTCTTTTTTTGTCAGAGCGTTTGGTGGGGTTTCTCGCATTGGCTCTTCCCAGGCCCGGTTGTTGGGTGCGCTCCCACCCTGGCGCGCGCGAAGTTGGAAGTTGGGTTAATTGCCCGGGCGCGCACCTTCGCCAGGGTGGGCACCTTGGTGCGCACACCTTGGCTGGGCTGCGCACCAGGGCGGGCTCAAGATGGCACCAGCATTCCCTTTTTCTCACTATCTTTCAAAACGGAAATTTTAAAATCTCGTTTTCTTTTGCCTTTTATGGAAATTAGTGAAGGCATCGCATCAAAGGTGCGCACCTCGCTGCCCACCTTGGTGTGCTCCGAGGTGCCCACCACGGTGCGCTCCGAGGTGCCCACCACGGTGCGCAACGCCGGTGCGAACCCGGGAGCGCCCCGATGTGTGCTCCAAGGTGCGGCGTGCACGAAGCCGGACCCCGGTTTGCCCCGGGTGCGCACCTCGCGTGCACCTTGGTGCGCACACCTTGGCTGGGTTGCGCGGCCTGGTGGGCACCATGGTGCGCACCAAGGAGCGCTCCGAAGTGTGCTCCAAGGTGCGGCGTGCACGAAGTCCTAGCCCGGTTTGCCCCGGGTGCGCACCTTCGCCGCGGTGGGCACCATGGCGTGCACGAAGTCGGAGCCCGGTTTGCCCCGGGTGCGCACCTCGCGTGCACCTTCGCCGGGGTGGGCACCTCGGCTGGGTTGCGCGCCCTGGTGCGCACCAAGGAGCGCTCCGAAGTGTGCTCCAAGGTGCGGCGTGCACGAAGTCGGAGCCCGGTTTGCCCCGGGTGCGCACCTTCGCCGCGGTGGGCACCCTGGTGCGCACCATGGCGTGCACGAAGTCGGAGCCCGGTTTGCCCCGGGTGCGCACCTCGCGTGCACCTTCGGCGGGGTTGCGCGCCCTGGTGCGCACCAAGGAGCGCTCCGAAGTGTGCTCCAAGGTGCGGCGTGCACGAAGTCGGAGCCCGGTTTGCCCCGGGTGCGCACCTCGCGTGCACCTTCGGCGGGGTTGCGCGCCCTGGTGGGCACCATGGTGCGCACCAAGGAGCGCTCCGAAGTGTGCTCCAAGGTGCGGCGTGCACGAAGTCGGAGCCCGGTTTGCCCCGGGTGCGCACCTCGCGTGCACCTTCGCCGCGGTGGGCACCATGGCGTGCACGAAGTCGGAGCCCGGTTTGCCCCGGGTGCGCACCTCGCGTGCACCTTCGCCGCGGTGGGCACCATGGCGTGCACGAAGTCGGAGCCCGGTTTGCCCCGGGTGCGCACCTCGCGTGCACCTTCGCTGGGGTGGGCACCTCGGCTGGGTTGCGCGCCCTGGTGCGCACCAAGGAGCGCTCCGAAGTGTGCTCCAAGGTGCGGCGTGCACGAAGTCGGAGCCCGGTTTGCCCCGGGTGCGCACCTCGCGTGCACCTTCGCCGCGGTGGGCACCATGGCGTGCACGAAGTCGGAGCCCGGTTTGCCCCGGGTGCGCACCCCGCGTGCACCTTCGCCGGGGTGGGCACCTCGGCTGGGTTGCGCGCCCTGGTGCGCACCAAGGAGCGCTCCGAAGTGTGCTCCAAGGTGCGGCGTGCACGAAGTCGGAGCCCGGTTTACCCCGGGTGCGCACCTCGCGTGCACCTTCGCCGCGGTGGGCACCTTGGCTGGGTTGGGCACCATTGAGCGCTCCGAAGTGTGCTCCAAGGTGCGCACCATGGCCCTCCAAGGTGCGCAGCATGGCGTGCACGAAGTCGGAGCCCGGTTTGCCCCGGGTGCGCACCTCGCGTGCACCTTCGCCAGGGTGGGCACCTCGGTGCGCACACCTTCTCAATGTTTTCTTGCCTTTTCTGGAAATTGGTGAAGGCAGCGCATCAAAGGTGCGCACCTCGGTGTGCTCCGAGGTGCGAACCCGAGAGCGCTCCGAGGTGCCCACGAAGTCGAAAGTCGGGTTAATTGCATTGTTTTCCCCGGGTGCGCTCCGAGGTGCGCAACATCGGTGCGCACCAAGGAGGGCTCCGAAGTGTGCTCCAAGGTGCGCACGATTCGGAGCTCGGTTTGCCCGGGGTGCGCACACCTTGGCTGGGTTGCGCACCCTTTGTGCGCTCCAAGGTGCGCACGAAGTCGGAGCTCGGTTTGCCCCGGGTGCGCACCTTCGCCAGGGTGCGCACCTTGATGCGCACGCCTTGGCTGGGCTGCGCACCTTGGTGGGCGCCATGGTGCGCACCTTTCGTGCGCTCCAAGGTGCGCACGAAGTCGGAGCTCGGTTTGCCCCGGGTGCGCACCTTGGTGGGCGCCATGGTGCACTCCGAGGTGCCCAAGATTGGTGCGCACCAAGGAGCGCTCCGAAGTGCGCTCCAAGGTGCGCAGGTGCGCGCGAAGTCGAAAGTTGGGTTAATTGTCCGGTTTGCCTCGGGTGCGCACCTTGCGTGCACCTTCGCCAGGGTGGGCGCCTTGGTGCGCACACCTTGGCTGGGCTGCGCACCCGGGCGCGCACACCTTGGCACCCGCGTTTCCTTCATTTTAAATTTTTTTTTTTTACAATCTCTCAAGTGGGAAATTCTATAATCTCAACTTTTTTTGCCTTTTCAGGAAACTTTTGAATGGAGCGCATCATTGGTGCGCTCCGAAGTGTGCTCCAAGGTGCGCACCTCTGGTGTGCTCCAAAGCTCTCTCCAGCTGCGTGCACCTGCCCCGGCCGCGCACCCGGCCCCGCCCAGCTTCGCTCACCTGTCCCGGGCGTCTGGTGCGGAACCTTAGAGTAAGAAACATCACCGTGCACCTTGGCCAACGTGCGCGACTCGACCGAGCGCGCACTGGCCGAGGTGCACACCGATTTCACCTGGGTGCGCGCGCAGCACCTCGGGCGCACCGGGGTGCGCGCACAACGCCCGGGTTGCACCGTGGCCTGTGTGCTCGGGGCGCCTCGGGTGCGCGCTCGGTGTCGCCCCCGCGCGCGCGGTAGTGCGGGCAGCGCACCCCGGCCCGGCCCGGCCCCGACGAGAACGCAAACGGGCAAAAGGTTTATTCAAATAGCATTGCGACGCCCGGCGAAAAACTAAAAAAGGGTGCAACACCGGGACTTCCCGGGAGGTCACCCATCCCAGTACTACTCCGGCCCAAGCGCGCTTAACTGCGGAGTTCTGATGGGATCCGGTGCACTAACGCTGGTATGATCGCACCCGTTATGAGCTTGTCGCAGTGTGTACTTAGCAAACCGCGACCCACGTGCGAATCCACCCCGGCCACCCACCCCCGTCGAGGTGCACACCCTCCCTCGCGAAGTGCGCCCCGTTCGCCAAGTGTGAGCCCTGCCCGGGTGCGCGCACCTTGCTAGGGCGTCGGGTGTGCACCTGGCCCGGCCTACGTGCGTGCACCTGGACGGGGCGTCGTGTGCGTGCAGTGTCCCGTCTGCAACGCGGTGCCCACACACCACCTCGGGCGCAACGACCTGCGCTCACATGTGGGCCGAGTGCACCTTGGTGCATGTTCGGGGCGCCTCGGGTGCACGCTCGATCTTGCCCCGGTGCACCAAGGCGCTCGGTTTGCCCCGGGTGCGCACTTGGTGCAAGGTGGGCACCCAAAATAGGGATCAAGCACCAAAACACAAGTTTCGGGATGCAAAATGGGACCCAAGGACCACAAATGCGTTCCAAGACCCATGATGGGTCCACGAGAACAAAAATGTGTTCCGAGACTTAATAAACAAATATTGGGTTTTAGGAGAAGAAACATGCTCTGATGCCCAAAACGAGAATCGACCCCGAAAAGGCCACAGGCCAAAAGTGGGATGCGAGACAAAAAAAAATGGGACCCGAGGACCAAAATTGGGTTCCCAGGTCGAAGACAGGGCAACCGGACAAGAAACGACCTCTAAGGCTCGAAATGAGTCCCGACGACTAAAACTTGACAAGAAGCACCCATCAGGCACCCAACTCGACACCCATGGGATGCCGACCCACCCGGGCTTCCACCTAGCACACCTTGGCACCCACCCACCCTCGCACCCAACCTCGCACCCAACTTAGCACCTTTGAACCCACATTGGCACTCACCCTGACCCTGGCACCTTGGAACCCACATTGGCACTCACCTTGACCCTGGCACCCACCTTTGCACTCACCTTGGGACCCACCCTGGCTCCCACCTCGGCACCCACCCAGACACCCACCTTGGTTCCTTGGCACCCACCTTGGATCCTTGGCACCCACCCCGACACCCACCTTGGCACGCAACTTGGCTACTTGCCACCCACCTTGGCTCCTTGACGCCCACCCCGACAACCACCCCGTGACCTACCCTGGCTAGGGTTGGTGCACACCCACCCTGGTGCCCACCTTGGCACCCACCCCATGACCCACCTTGGCACGCACCTTAGTACCCACCCCGTTACCCACCCTAGGACCCACCCCGTGACCCACCTTGGCCAGGGTGGGTGCCTTGGTGCGCACAACTTGCCTGGGCTGCACACCAGGGCGGGCTCAAGATGGCACCCGCGTTCCGTTTTTTTCACTATCTTTCAAAACGGAAATTTTAAAATCTCGTTTTTTTTTTTTTTTTGCCTTTTCTGGAAATTAGTGAAGGCAGCGCATCAAAGGTGCGCAATGCTGGTGCGAACCCGGGAGCGCTCCGATGTGTGCTCCAAGGTGCGGCGTGCACGAAGTCCGAGCCCGGCTTGCCCCGGGTGCGCACCTCGCGTGCACCTTCGCCGGGGTGAGCACCTTGGCTGGGTTGCGCGCCCTGGTGCGCACCAAGGAGCGCTCTGAAGTGTGCTCCAAGGTGCGGCGTGCACGAAGTCGGAGCTCGGTTTGCCCCGGGTGTGCACCTCGGGTGCGCACCTCGCGTGCACCTTCGCTGCGGTGGGCACCTTGGCTGGGTTGCGCGCCTTGGTGGGCACCATGCAGTGCACGAAGTCGGAGCCCGGTTTGCCCCGGGCGCGCACCTCCGCCAGGGTGGGCACCTTGGTGCGCACAACTTGCCTGGGCTGCGCACCAGGAAGGGCTCAAGATGGCACCCGCGTTCCGTTTTTTTCACTATCTTTCAGAACGGAAATTTTAAAATATCGTTTTTTTTTGCCTTTTCTGGAAATTAGTGAAGGCAGCGCATCAAAGGTGCGCAACGCTGGTGCGAACCTGGGAGCGCTCCGATGTGTGCTCCAAGGTGCGGCGTGCACGAAGTCGGAGCCCGGTTTGCCCCGGGTGCGCCCTGGTGGGCACCATGGTGCGCACCAAGGAGCGCTCCGAAGTGTGCTCCAAGGTGCGGCCTGCACGAAGTCGGAGCCCGGTTTGCCCCGGGCGTGCACCGCGGGTGGGCACCTTGGTGCGCATGCCTTGCCTGGGCTGCGCACCAGGGCGGGCTCAAGATGGCACCCGCGTTCCGTTTTTTTCACTATCTTTCAAAACGGAAATTTTAAAATCTCATTTTTTTTTGCCTTTTCTGGAAATTAGTGAAGGCAGCGCATCAAAGGTGCGCACCTCGCTGCCCACCACGGTGCGCAACGCCGGTGGGCACCCGGGAGTGCTTCGAAGTGTGCTCCAAGGTGCTGCGTGCACGTTGTCGGAGCCCGGTTTGCCCCGGGTGCGCACCTCGCGTGCACCTTCGTCGGGGTGGGCACCTTGGCTGGGTTTGCCCCGGCTGCGCTCCGAAGCGGGGTTATTGGAGCGCCGCCTCTTTTTTTGTCGGAGCGTTTGGTGGGGTTTCTCGCATTGGCTCTTCCCAGGCCCGGTTGCCACCCTGGCGCGCACGAAGTCGGAAGTAGGGTTAATTGCCCGGGTGCGCACCTTTGCCAGGGTGGGCACCTTACCTGGGCTGTGCACCAGGGCGGGCTCAAGATGGCACCCGCGTTCCGTTTTTTTCACTATCTTTCAAAACGGAAATTTTAAAATCTCCTCTTTTTTTTGCCTTTTCTGGAAATTAGTGAAGGCAGCGCATCAAAGGTGCGCACCTCGCTGCCCACCTTGGTGTGCTCTGAGGTGCGCACCCGGGAGCGCTACGAAGTGTGCTCCAAGGTGCGGCGTGCACGTTGTCGGAGCCCGGTTTGCCCCGGGTGCGCACCTCGCCTGCACCTTGGCCGGGGTGGGCACCCTGGCTGGGTTTGCCCAGGGTGCGCTCCGAAGCGGGGTTACTGGAGCGCCCCCTCTTTTTTTGTCAGAGCGTTTGGTGGGGTTTCTCGCATTGGCTCTTCCCAGGCCCGGTTGTTGGGTGCGCTCCCACCCTGGCGCGCGCGAAGTTGGAAGTTGGGTTAATTGCCCGGGCGCGCACCTTCGCCAGGGTGGGCACCTTGGTGCGCACACCTTGGCTGGGCTGCGCACCAGGGCGGGCTCAAGATGGCACCAGCATTCCCTTTTTCTCACTATCTTTCAAAACGGAAATTTTAAAATCTCGTTTTTTTTTGCCTTTTATGGAAATTAGTGAAGGCATCGCATCAAAGGTGCGCACCTCGCTGCCCACCTTGGTGTGCTCCGAGGTGCCCACCACGGTGCGCTCCGAGGTGCCCACCACGGTGCGCAACGCCGGTGCGAACCCGGGAGCGCCCCGATGTGTGCTCCAAGGTGCGGCGTGCACGAAGCCGGACCCCGGTTTGCCCCGGGTGCGCACCTCGCGTGCACCTTGGTGCGCACACCTTGGCTGGGTTGCGCGGCCTGGTGGGCACCATGGTGCGCACCAAGGAGCGCTCCAAAGTGTGCTCCAAGGTGCGGCGTGCACGAAGTCCTAGCCCGGTTTGCCCCGGGTGCGCACCTTCGCCGCGGTGGGCACCATGGCGTGCACGAAGTCGGAGCCCGGTTTGCCCCGGGTGCGCACCTCGCGTGCACCTTCGCCGGGGTGGGCACCTCGGCTGGGTTGCGCGCCCTGGTGCGCACCAAGGAGCGCTCCGAAGTGTGCTCCAAGGTGCGGCGTGCACGAAGTCGGAGCCCGGTTTGCCCCGGGTGCGCACCTTCGCCGCGGTGGGCACCCTGGTGCGCACCATGGCGTGCACGAAGTCGGAGCCCGGTTTGCCCCGGGTGCGCACCTCGCGTGCACCTTCGGCGGGGTTGCGCGCCCTGGTGCGCACCAAGGAGCGCTCCGAAGTGTGCTCCAAGGTGCGGCGTGCACGAAGTCGGAGCCCGGTTTGCCCCGGGTGCGCACCTCGCGTGCACCTTCGGCGGGGTTGCGCGCCCTGGTGGGCACCATGGTGCGCACCAAGGAGCGCTCCGAAGTGTGCTCCAAGGTGCGGCGTGCACGAAGTCGGAGCCCGGTTTGCCCCGGGTGCGCACCTCGCGTGCACCTTCGCCGCGGTGGGCACCATGGCGTGCACGAAGTCGGAGCCCGGTTTGCCCCGGGTGCGCACCTCGCGTGCACCTTCGCCGGGGTGGGCACCTCGGCTGGGTTGCGCGCCCTGGTGCGCACCAAGGAGCGCTCCGAAGTGTGCTCCAAGGTGCGGCGTGCACGAAGTCGGAGCCCGGTTTGCCCCGGGTGCGCACCTCGCGTGCACCTTCGCCGCGGTGGGCACCATGGCGTGCACGAAGTCGGAGCCCGGTTTGCCCCGGGTGCGCACCCCGCGTGCACCTTCGCCGGGGTGGGCACCTCGGCTGGGTTGCGCGCCCTGGTGCGCACCAAGGAGCGCTCCGAAGTGTGCTCCAAGGTGCGGCGTGCACGAAGTCGGAGCCCGGTTTGCCCCGGGTGCGCACCTCGCGTGCACCTTCGCCGCGGTGGGCACCTTGGCTGGGTTGGGCACCATTGAGCGCTCCGAAGTGTGCTCCAAGGTGCGCACCATGGCCCTCCAAGGTGCGCAGCATGGCGTGCACGAAGTCGGAGCCCGGTTTGCCCCGGGTGCGCACCTCGCGTGCACCTTCGCCAGGGTGGGCACCTCGGTGCGCACACCTTCTCAATGTTTTCTTGCCTTTTCTGGAAATTGGTGAAGGCAGCGCATCAAAGGTGCGCACCTCGGTGTGCTCCGAGGTGCGAACCCGAGAGCGCTCCGAGGTGCCCACGAAGTCGAAAGTCGGGTTAATTGCATTGTTTTCCCCGGGTGCGCTCCGAGGTGCGCAACATCGGTGCGCACCAAGGAGGGCTCCGAAGTGTGCTCCAAGGTGCGCACGATTCGGAGCTCGGTTTGCCCGGGGTGCGCACACCTTGGCTGGGTTGCGCACCCTTTGTGCGCTCCAAGGTGCGCACGAAGTCGGAGCTCGGTTTGCCCCGGGTGCGCACCTTCGCCAGGGTGCGCACCTTGATGCGCACGCCTTGGCTGGGCTGCGCACCTTGGTGGGCGCCATGGTGCGCACCTTTCGTGCGCTCCAAGGTGCGCACGAAGTCGGAGCTCGGTTTGCCCCGGGTGCGCACCTTGGTGGGCGCCATGGTGCACTCCGAGGTGCCCAAGATTGGTGCGCACCAAGGAGCGCTCCGAAGTGCGCTCCAAGGTGCGCAGGTGCGCGCGAAGTCGAAAGTTGGGTTAATTGTCCGGTTTGCCTCGGGTGCGCACCTTGCGTGCACCTTCGCCAGGGTGGGCGCCTTGGTGCGCACACCTTGGCTGGGCTGCGCACCCGGGCGCGCACACCTTGGCACCCGCGTTTCCTTCATTTTAAATTTTTTTTTTTTACAATCTCTCAAGTGGGAAATTCTATAATCTCAACTTTTTTTGCCTTTTCAGGAAACTTTTGAATGGAGCGCATCATTGGTGCGCTCCGAAGTGTGCTCCAAGGTGCGCACCTCTGGTGTGCTCCAAAGCTCTCTCCAGCTGCGTGCACCTGCCCCGGCCGCGCACCCGGCCCCGCCCAGCTTCGCTCACCTGTCCCGGGCGTCTGGTGCGGAACCTTAGAGTAAGAAACATCACCGTGCACCTTGGCCAACGTGCGCGACTCGACCGAGCGCGCACTGGCCGAGGTGCACACCGATTTCACCTGGGTGCGCGCGCAGCACCTCGGGCGCACCGGGGTGCGCGCACAACGCCCGGGTTGCACCGTGGCCTGTGTGCTCGGGGCGCCTCGGGTGCGCGCTCGGTGTCGCCCCCCGCGCGCGCGGTAGTGCGGGCAGCGCACCCCGGCCCGGCCCGGCCCCGACGAGAACGCAAACGGGCAAAAGGTTTATTCAAATAGCATTGCGACGCCCGGCGAAAAACTAAGAAAGGGTGCAACACCGGGACTTCCCGGGAGGTCACCCATCCCAGTACTACTCCGGCCCAAGCGCGCTTAACTGCGGAGTTCTGATGGGATCCGGTGCACTAACGCTGGTATGATCGCACCCGTTATGAGCTTGTCGCAGTGTGTACTTAGCAAACCGCGACCCACGTGCGAATCCACCCCGGCCACCCACCCCCGTCGAGGTGCACACCCTCCCTCGCGAAGTGCGCCCCGTTCGCCAAGTGTGAGCCCTGCCCGGGTGCGCGCACCTTGCTAGGGCGTCGGGTGTGCACCCGGCCCGGCCTACGTGCGTGCACCTGGACGGGGCGTCGTGTGCGTGCAGTGTCCCGTCTGCAACGCGGTGCCCACACACCACCTCGGGCGCAACGACCTGCGCTCACATGTGGGCCGAGTGCACCTTGGTGCATGTTCGGGGCGCCTCGGGTGCACGCTCGATCTTGCCCCGGTGCACCAAGGCGCTCGGTTTGCCCCGGGTGCGCACTTGGTGCAAGGTGGGCACCCAAAATAGGGATCAAGCACCAAAACACAAGTTTCGGGATGCAAAATGGGACCCAAGGACCACAAATGCGTTCCAAGACCCATGATGGGTCCACGAGAACAAAAATGTGTTCCGAGACTTAATAAACAAATATTGGGTTTTAGGAGAAGAAACATGCTCTGATGCCCAAAACGAGAATCGACCCCGAAAAGGCCACAGGCCAAAAGTGGGATGCGAGACAAAAAAAAATGGGACCCGAGGACCAAAATTGGGTTCCCAGGTCGAAGACAGGGCAACCGGACAAGAAACGACCTCTAAGGCTCGAAATGAGTCCCGACGACTAAAACTTGACAAGAAGCACCCATCAGGCACCCAACTCGACACCCATGGGATGCCGACCCACCCGGGCTTCCACCTAGCACACCTTGGCACCCACCCACCCTCGCACCCAACCTCGCACCCAACTTAGCACCTTTGAACCCACATTGGCACTCACCCTGACCCTGGCACCTTGGAACCCACATTGGCACTCACCTTGACCCTGGCACCCACCTTTGCACTCACCTTGGGACCCACCCTGGCTCCCACCTCGGCACCCACCCAGACACCCACCTTGGTTCCTTGGCACCCACCTTGGATCCTTGGCACCCACCCCGACACCCACCTTGGCACGCAACTTGGCTACTTGCCACCCACCTTGGCTCCTTGACGCCCACCCCGACAACCACCCCGTGACCTACCCTGGCTAGGGTTGGTGCACACCCACCCTGGTGCCCACCTTGGCACCCACCCCATGACCCACCTTGGCACGCACCTTAGTACCCACCCCGTTACCCACCCTAGGACCCACCCCGTGACCCACCTTGGCCAGGGTGGGTGCCTTGGTGCGCACAACTTGCCTGGGCTGCACACCAGGGCGGGCTCAAGATGGCACCCGCGTTCCGTTTTTTTCACTATCTTTCAAAACGGAAATTTTAAAATCTCGTTTTTTTTTTTTTTTTGCCTTTTCTGGAAATTAGTGAAGGCAGCGCATCAAAGGTGCGCAATGCTGGTGCGAACCCGGGAGCGCTCCGATGTGTGCTCCAAGGTGCGGCGTGCACGAAGTCCGAGCCCGGCTTGCCCCGGGTGCGCACCTCGCGTGCACCTTCGCCGGGGTGAGCACCTTGGCTGGGTTGCGCGCCCTGGTGCGCACCAAGGAGCGCTCTGAAGTGTGCTCCAAGGTGCGGCGTGCACGAAGTCGGAGCTCGGTTTGCCCCGGGTGTGCACCTCGGGTGCGCACCTCGCGTGCACCTTCGCTGCGGTGGGCACCTTGGCTGGGTTGCGCGCCTTGGTGGGCACCATGCAGTGCACGAAGTCGGAGCCCGGTTTGCCCCGGGCGCGCACCTCCGCCAGGGTGGGCACCTTGGTGCGCACAACTTGCCTGGGCTGCGCACCAGGAAGGGCTCAAGATGGCACCCGCGTTCCGTTTTTTTCACTATCTTTCAGAACGGAAATTTTAAAATATCGTTTTTTTTTGCCTTTTCTGGAAATTAGTGAAGGCAGCGCATCAAAGGTGCGCAACGCTGGTGCGAACCTGGGAGCGCTCCGATGTGTGCTCCAAGGTGCGGCGTGCACGAAGTCGGAGCCCGGTTTGCCCCGGGTGCGCCCTGGTGGGCACCATGGTGCGCACCAAGGAGCGCTCCGAAGTGTGCTCCAAGGTGCGGCCTGCACGAAGTCGGAGCCCGGTTTGCCCCGGGTGTGCACCGCGGGTGGGCACCTTGGTGCGCATGCCTTGCCTGGGCTGCGCACCAGGGCGGGCTCAAGATGGCACCCGCGTTCCGTTTTTTTCACTATCTTTCAAAACGGAAATTTTAAAATCTCATTTTTTTTTGCCTTTTCTGGAAATTAGTGAAGGCAGCGCATCAAAGGTGCGCACCTCGCTGCCCACCACGGTGCGCAACGCCGGTGGGCACCCGGGAGTGCTTCGAAGTGTGCTCCAAGGTGCTGCGTGCACGTTGTCGGAGCCCGGTTTGCCCCGGGTGCGCACCTCGCGTGCACCTTCGTCGGGGTGGGCACCTTGGCTGGGTTTGCCCCGGCTGCGCTCCGAAGCGGGGTTATTGGAGCGCCGCCTCTTTTTTTGTCGGAGCGTTTGGTGGGGTTTCTCGCATTGGCTCTTCCCAGGCCCGGTTGCCACCCTGGCGCGCACGAAGTCGGAAGTAGGGTTAATTGCCCGGGTGCGCACCTTTGCCAGGGTGGGCACCTTACCTGGGCTGTGCACCCGGGCGGGCTCAAGATGGCACCCGCGTTCCGTTTTTTTCACTATCTTTCAAAACGGAAATTTTAAAATCTCCTCTTTTTTTTGCCTTTTCTGGAAATTAGTGAAGGCAGCGCATCAAAGGTGCGCACCTCGCTGCCCACCTTGGTGTGCTCTGAGGTGCGCACCCGGGAGCGCTACGAAGTGTGCTCCAAGGTGCGGCGTGCACGTTGTCGGAGCCCGGTTTGCCCCGGGTGCGCACCTCGCCTGCACCTTGGCCGGGGTGGGCACCCTGGCTGGGTTTGCCCAGGGTGCGCTCCGAAGCGGGGTTACTGGAGCGCCCCCTCTTTTTTTGTCAGAGCGTTTGGTGGGGTTTCTCGCATTGGCTCTTCCCAGGCCCGGTTGTTGGGTGCGCTCCCACCCTGGCGCGCGCGAAGTTGGAAGTTGGGTTAATTGCCCGGGCGCGCACCTTCGCCAGGGTGGGCACCTTGGTGCGCACACCTTGGCTGGGCTGCGCACCAGGGCGGGCTCAAGATGGCACCAGCATTCCCTTTTTCTCACTATCTTTCAAAACGGAAATTTTAAAATCTCGTTTTCTTTTGCCTTTTATGGAAATTAGTGAAGGCATCGCATCAAAGGTGCGCACCTCGCTGCCCACCTTGGTGTGCTCCGAGGTGCCCACCACGGTGCGCTCCGAGGTGCCCACCACGGTGCGCAACGCCGGTGCGAACCCGGGAGCGCCCCGATGTGTGCTCCAAGGTGCGGCGTGCACGAAGCCGGACCCCGGTTTGCCCCGGGTGCGCACCTCGCGTGCACCTTGGTGCGCACACCTTGGCTGGGTTGCGCGGCCTGGTGGGCACCATGGTGCGCACCAAGGAGCGCTCCGAAGTGTGCTCCAAGGTGCGGCGTGCACGAAGTCCTAGCCCGGTTTGCCCCGGGTGCGCACCTTCGCCGCGGTGGGCACCATGGCGTGCACGAAGTCGGAGCCCGGTTTGCCCCGGGTGCGCACCTCGCGTGCACCTTCGCCGGGGTGGGCACCTCGGCTGGGTTGCGCGCCCTGGTGCGCACCAAGGAGCGCTCCGAAGTGTGCTTCAAGGTGCGGCGTGCACGAAGTCGGAGCCCGGTTTGCCCCGGGTGCGCACCTTCGCCGCGGTGGGCACCCTGGTGCGCACCATGGCGTGCACGAAGTCGGAGCCCGGTTTGCCCCGGGTGCGCACCTCGCGTGCACCTTCGGCGGGGTTGCGCGCCCTGGTGCGCACCAAGGAGCGCTCCGAAGTGTGCTCCAAGGTGCGGCGTGCACGAAGTCGGAGCCCGGTTTGCCCCGGGTGCGCACCTCGCGTGCACCTTCGGCGGGGTTGCGCGCCCTGGTGGGCACCATGGTGCGCACCAAGGAGCGCTCCGAAGTGTGCTCCAAGGTGCGGCGTGCACGAAGTCGGAGCCCGGTTTGCCCCGGGTGCGCACCTCGCGTGCACCTTCGCCGCGGTGGGCACCATGGCGTGCACGAAGTCGGAGCCCGGTTTGCCCCGGGTGCGCACCTCGCGTGCACCTTCGCCGGGGTGGGCACCTCGGCTGGGTTGCGCGCCCTGGTGCGCACCAAGGAGCGCTCCGAAGTGTGCTCCAAGGTGCGGCGTGCACGAAGTCGGAGCCCGGTTTGCCCCGGGTGCGCACCTCGCGTGCACCTTCGCCGCGGTGGGCACCATGGCGTGCACGAAGTCGGAGCCCGGTTTGCCTCGGGTGCGCACCCCGCGTGCACCTTCGCCGGGGTGGGCACCTCGGCTGGGTTGCGCGCCCTGGTGCGCACCAAGGAGCGCTCCGAAGTGTGCTCCAAGGTGCGGCGTGCACGAAGTCGGAGCCCGGTTTGCCCCGGGTGCGCACCTCGCGTGCACCTTCGCCGCGGTGGGCACCTTGGCTGGGTTGGGCACCATTGAGCGCTCCGAAGTGTGCTCCAAGGTGCGCACCATGGCCCTCCAAGGTGCGCAGCATGGCGTGCACGAAGTCGGAGCCCGGTTTGCCCCGGGTGCGCACCTCGCGTGCACCTTCGCCAGGGTGGGCACCTCGGTGCGCACACCTTCTCAATGTTTTCTTGCCTTTTCTGGAAATTGGTGAAGGCAGCGCATCAAAGGTGCGCACCTCGGTGTGCTCCGAGGTGCGAACCCGAGAGCGCTCCGAGGTGCCCACGAAGTCGAAAGTCGGGTTAATTGCATTGTTTTCCCCGGGTGCGCTCCGAGGTGCGCAACATCGGTGCGCACCAAGGAGGGCTCCGAAGTGTGCTCCAAGGTGCGCACGATTCGGAGCTCGGTTTGCCCGGGGTGCGCACACCTTGGCTGGGTTGCGCACCCTTTGTGCGCTCCAAGGTGCGCACGAAGTCGGAGCTCGGTTTGCCCCGGGTGCGCACCTTCGCCAGGGTGCGCACCTTGATGCGCACGCCTTGGCTGGGCTGCGCACCTTGGTGGGCGCCATGGTGCGCACCTTTCGTGCGCTCCAAGGTGCGCACGAAGTCGGAGCTCGGTTTGCCCCGGGTGCGCACCTTGGTGGGCGCCATGGTGCACTCCGAGGTGCCCAAGATTGGTGCGCACCAAGGAGCGCTCCGAAGTGCGCTCCAAGGTGCGCAGGTGCGCGCGAAGTCGAAAGTTGGGTTAATTGTCCGGTTTGCCTCGGGTGCGCACCTTGCGTGCACCTTCGCCAGGGTGGGCGCCTTGGTGCGCACACCTTGGCTGGGCTGCGCACCCGGGCGCGCACACCTTGGCACCCGCGTTTCCTTCATTTTAAATTTTTTTTTTTTACAATCTCTCAAGTGGGAAATTCTATAATCTCAACTTTTTTTGCCTTTTCAGGAAACTTTTGAATGGAGCGCATCATTGGTGCGCTCCGAAGTGTGCTCCAAGGTGCGCACCTCTGGTGTGCTCCAAAGCTCTCTCCAGCTGCGTGCACCTGCCCCGGCCGCGCACCCGGCCCCGCCCAGCTTCGCTCACCTGTCCCGGGCGTCTGGTGCGGAACCTTAGAGTAAGAAACATCACCGTGCACCTTGGCCAACGTGCGCGACTCGACCGAGCGCGCACTGGCCGAGGTGCACACCGATTTCACCTGGGTGCGCGCGCAGCACCTCGGGCGCACCGGGGTGCGCGCACAACGCCCGGGTTGCACCGTGGCCTGTGTGCTCGGGGCGCCTCGGGTGCGCGCTCGGTGTCGCCCCCGCGCGCGCGGTAGTGCGGGCAGCGCACCCCGGCCCGGCCCGGCCCCGACGAGAACGCAAACGGGCAAAAGGTTTATTCAAATAGCATTGCGACGCCCGGCGAAAAACTAAGAAAGGGTGCAACACCGGGACTTCCCGGGAGGTCACCCATCCCAGTACTACTCCGGCCCAAGCGCGCTTAACTGCGGAGTTCTGATGGGATCCGGTGCACTAACGCTGGTATGATCGCACCCGTTATGAGCTTGTCGCAGTGTGTACTTAGCAAACCGCGACCCACGTGCGAATCCACCCCGGCCACCCACCCCCGTCGAGGTGCACACCCTCCCTCGCGAAGTGCGCCCCGTTCGCCAAGTGTGAGCCCTGCCCGGGTGCGCGCACCTTGCTAGGGCGTCGGGTGTGCACCCGGCCCGGCCTACGTGCGTGCACCTGGACGGGGCGTCGTGTGCGTGCAGTGTCCCGTCTGCAACGCGGTGCCCACACACCACCTCGGGCGCAACGACCTGCGCTCACATGTGGGCCGAGTGCACCTTGGTGCATGTTCGGGGCGCCTCGGGTGCACGCTCGATCTTGCCCCGGTGCACCAAGGCGCTCGGTTTGCCCCGGGTGCGCACTTGGTGCAAGGTGGGCACCCAAAATAGGGATCAAGCACCAAAACACAAGTTTCGGGATGCAAAATGGGACCCAAGGACCACAAATGCGTTCCAAGACCCATGATGGGTCCACGAGAACAAAAATGTGTTCCGAGACTTAATAAACAAATATTGGGTTTTAGGAGAAGAAACATGCTCTGATGCCCAAAACGAGAATCGACCCCGAAAAGGCCACAGGCCAAAAGTGGGATGCGAGACAAAAAAAAATGGGACCCGAGGACCAAAATTGGGTTCCCAGGTCGAAGACAGGGCAACCGGACAAGAAACGACCTCTAAGGCTCGAAATGAGTCCCGACGACTAAAACTTGACAAGAAGCACCCATCAGGCACCCAACTCGACACCCATGGGATGCCGACCCACCCGGGCTTCCACCTAGCACACCTTGGCACCCACCCACCCTCGCACCCAACCTCGCACCCAACTTAGCACCTTTGAACCCACATTGGCACTCACCCTGACCCTGGCACCTTGGAACCCACATTGGCACTCACCTTGACCCTGGCACCCACCTTTGCACTCACCTTGGGACCCACCCTGGCTCCCACCTCGGCACCCACCCAGACACCCACCTTGGTTCCTTGGCACCCACCTTGGATCCTTGGCACCCACCCCGACACCCACCTTGGCACGCAACTTGGCTACTTGCCACCCACCTTGGCTCCTTGACGCCCACCCCGACAACCACCCCGTGACCTACCCTGGCTAGGGTTGGTGCACACCCACCCTGGTGCCCACCTTGGCACCCACCCCATGACCCACCTTGGCACGCACCTTAGTACCCACCCCGTTACCCACCCTAGGACCCACCCCGTGACCCACCTTGGCCAGGGTGGGTGCCTTGGTGCGCACAACTTGCCTGGGCTGCACACCAGGGCGGGCTCAAGATGGCACCCGCGTTCCGTTTTTTTCACTATCTTTCAAAACGGAAATTTTAAAATCTCGTTTTTTTTTTTTTTTTGCCTTTTCTGGAAATTAGTGAAGGCAGCGCATCAAAGGTGCGCAATGCTGGTGCGAACCCGGGAGCGCTCCGATGTGTGCTCCAAGGTGCGGCGTGCACGAAGTCCGAGCCCGGCTTGCCCCGGGTGCGCACCTCGCGTGCACCTTCGCCGGGGTGAGCACCTTGGCTGGGTTGCGCGCCCTGGTGCGCACCAAGGAGCGCTCTGAAGTGTGCTCCAAGGTGCGGCGTGCACGAAGTCGGAGCTCGGTTTGCCCCGGGTGTGCACCTCGGGTGCGCACCTCGCGTGCACCTTCGCTGCGGTGGGCACCTTGGCTGGGTTGCGCGCCTTGGTGGGCACCATGCAGTGCACGAAGTCGGAGCCCGGTTTGCCCCGGGCGCGCACCTCCGCCAGGGTGGGCACCTTGGTGCGCACAACTTGCCTGGGCTGCGCACCAGGAAGGGCTCAAGATGGCACCCGCGTTCCATTTTTTTCACTATCTTTCAGAACGGAAATTTTAAAATATCGTTTTTTTTTGCCTTTTCTGGAAATTAGTGAAGGCAGCGCATCAAAGGTGCGCAACGCTGGTGCAAACCTGGGAGCGCTCCGATGTGTGCTCCAAGGTGCGGCGTGCACGAAGTCGGAGCCCGGTTTGCCCCGGGTGCGCCCTGGTGGGCACCATGGTGCGCACCAAGGAGCGCTCCGAAGTGTGCTCCAAGGTGCGGCCTGCACGAAGTCGGAGCCCGGTTTGCCCCGGGCGTGCACCGCGGGTGGGCACCTTGGTGCGCATGCCTTGCCTGGGCTGCGCACCAGGGCGGGCTCAAGATGGCACCCGCGTTCCGTTTTTTTCACTATCTTTCAAAACGGAAATTTTAAAATCTCATTTTTTTTTGCCTTTTCTGGAAATTAGTGAAGGCAGCGCATCAAAGGTGCGCACCTCGCTGCCCACCACGGTGCGCAACGCCGGTGGGCACCCGGGAGTGCTTCGAAGTGTGCTCCAAGGTGCTGCGTGCACGTTGTCGGAGCCCGGTTTGCCCCGGGTGCGCACCTCGCGTGCACCTTCGTCGGGGTGGGCACCTTGGCTGGGTTTGCCCCGGCTGCGCTCCGAAGCGGGGTTATTGGAGCGCCGCCTCTTTTTTTGTCGGAGCGTTTGGTGGGGTTTCTCGCATTGGCTCTTCCCAGGCCCGGTTGCCACCCTGGCGCGCACGAAGTCGGAAGTAGGGTTAATTGCCCGGGTGCGCACCTTTGCCAGGGTGGGCACCTTACCTGGGCTGTGCACCAGGGCGGGCTCAAGATGGCACCCGCGTTCCGTTTTTTTCACTATCTTTCAAAACGGAAATTTTAAAATCTCCTCTTTTTTTTGCCTTTTCTGGAAATTAGTGAAGGCAGCGCATCAAAGGTGCGCACCTCGCTGCCCACCTTGGTGTGCTCTGAGGTGCGCACCCGGGAGCGCTACGAAGTGTGCTCCAAGGTGCGGCGTGCACGTTGTCGGAGCCCGGTTTGCCCCGGGTGCGCACCTCGCCTGCACCTTGGCCGGGGTGGGCACCCTGGCTGGGTTTGCCCAGGGTGCGCTCCGAAGCGGGGTTACTGGAGCGCCCCCTCTTTTTTTGTCAGAGCGTTTGGTGGGGTTTCTCGCATTGGCTCTTCCCAGGCCCGGTTGTTGGGTGCGCTCCCACCCTGGCGCGCGCGAAGTTGGAAGTTGGGTTAATTGCCCGGGCGCGCACCTTCGCCAGGGTGGGCACCTTGGTGCGCACACCTTGGCTGGGCTGCGCACCAGGGCGGGCTCAAGATGGCACCAGCATTCCCTTTTTCTCACTATCTTTCAAAACGGAAATTTTAAAATCTTGTTTTCTTTTGCCTTTTATGGAAATTAGTGAAGGCATCGCATCAAAGGTGCGCACCTCGCTGCCCACCTTGGTGTGCTCCGAGGTGCCCACCACGGTGCGCTCCGAGGTGCCCACCACGGTGCGCAACGCCGGTGCGAACCCGGGAGCGCCCCGATGTGTGCTCCAAGGTGCGGCGTGCACGAAGCCGGACCCCGGTTTGCCCCGGGTGCGCACCTCGCGTGCACCTTGGTGCGCACACCTTGGCTGGGTTGCGCGGCCTGGTGGGCACCATGGTGCGCACCAAGGAGCGCTCCGAAGTGTGCTCCAAGGTGCGGCGTGCACGAAGTCCTAGCCCGGTTTGCCCCGGGTGCGCACCTTCGCCGCGGTGGGCACCATGGCGTGCACGAAGTCGGAGCCCGGTTTGCCCCGGGTGCGCACCTCGCGTGCACCTTCGCCGGGGTGGGCACCTCGGCTGGGTTGCGCGCCCTGGTGCGCACCAAGGAGCGCTCCGAAGTGTGCTCCAAGGTGCGGCGTGCACGAAGTCGGAGCCCGGTTTGCCCCGGGTGCGCACCTTCGCCGCGGTGGGCACCCTGGTGCGCACCATGGCGTGCACGAAGTCAGAGCCCGGTTTGCCCCGGGTGCGCACCTCGCGTGCACCTTCGGCGGGGTTGCGCGCCCTGGTGCGCACCAAGGAGCGCTCCGAAGTGTGCTCCAAGGTGCGGCGTGCACGAAGTCGGAGCCCGGTTTGCCCCGGGTGCGCACCTCGCGTGCACCTTCGGCGGGGTTGCGCGCCCTGGTGGGCACCATGGTGCGCACCAAGGAGCGCTCCGAAGTGTGCTCCAAGGTGCGGCGTGCACGAAGTCGGAGCCCGGTTTGCCCCGGGTGCGCACCTCGCGTGCACCTTCGCCGCGGTGGGCACCATGGCGTGCACGAAGTCGGAGCCCGGTTTGCCCCGGGTGCGCACCTCGCGTGCACCTTCGCCGCGGTGGGCACCATGGCGTGCACGAAGTCGGAGCCCGGTTTGCCCCGGGTGCGCACCTCGCGTGCACCTTCGCTGGGGTGGGCACCTCGGCTGGGTTGCGCGCCCTGGTGCGCACCAAGGAGCGCTCCGAAGTGTGCTCCAAGGTGCGGCGTGCACGAAGTCGGAGCCCGGTTTGCCCCGGGTGCGCACCTCGCGTGCACCTTCGCCGCGGTGGGCACCATGGCGTGCACGAAGTCGGAGCCCGGTTTGCCCCGGGTGCGCACCCCGCGTGCACCTTCGCCGGGGTGGGCACCTCGGCTGGGTTGCGCGCCCTGGTGCGCACCAAGGAGCGCTCCGAAGTGTGCTCCAAGGTGCGGCGTGCACGAAGTCGGAGCCCGGTTTCCCCGGGTGCGCACCTCGCGTGCACCTTCGCCGCGGTGGGCACCTTGGCTGGGTTGGGCACCATTGAGCGCTCCGAAGTGTGCTCCAAGGTGCGCACCATGGCCCTCCAAGGTGCGCAGCATGGCGTGCACGAAGTCGGAGCCCGGTTTGCCCCGGGTGCGCACCTCGCGTGCACCTTCGCCAGGGTGGGCACCTCGGTGCGCACACCTTCTCAATGTTTTCTTGCCTTTTCTGGAAATTGGTGAAGGCAGCGCATCAAAGGTGCGCACCTCGGTGTGCTCCGAGGTGCGAACCCGAGAGCGCTCCGAGGTGCCCACGAAGTCGAAAGTCGGGTTAATTGCATTGTTTTCCCCGGGTGCGCTCCGAGGTGCGCAACATCGGTGCGCACCAAGGAGGGCTCCGAAGTGTGCTCCAAGGTGCGCACGATTCGGAGCTCGGTTTGCCCGGGGTGCGCACACCTTGGCTGGGTTGCGCACCCTTTGTGCGCTCCAAGGTGCGCACGAAGTCGGAGCTCGGTTTGCCCCGGGTGCGCACCTTCGCCAGGGTGCGCACCTTGATGCGCACGCCTTGGCTGGGCTGCGCACCTTGGTGGGCGCCATGGTGCGCACCTTTCGTGCGCTCCAAGGTGCGCACGAAGTCGGAGCTCGGTTTGCCCCGGGTGCGCACCTTGGTGGGCGCCATGGTGCACTCCGAGGTGCCCAAGATTGGTGCGCACCAAGGAGCGCTCCGAAGTGCGCTCCAAGGTGCGCAGGTGCGCGCGAAGTCGAAAGTTGGGTTAATTGTCCGGTTTGCCTCGGGTGCGCACCTTGCGTGCACCTTCGCCAGGGTGGGCGCCTTGGTGCGCACACCTTGGCTGGGCTGCGCACCCGGGCGCGCACACCTTGGCACCCGCGTTTCCTTCATTTTAAATTTTTTTTTTTTACAATCTCTCAAGTGGGAAATTCTATAATCTCAACTTTTTTTGCCTTTTCAGGAAACTTTTGAATGGAGCGCATCATTGGTGCGCTCCGAAGTGTGCTCCAAGGTGCGCACCTCTGGTGTGCTCCAAAGCTCTCTCCAGCTGCGTGCACCTGCCCCGGCCGCGCACCCGGCCCCGCCCAGCTTCGCTCACCTGTCCCGGGCGTCTGGTGCGGAACCTTAGAGTAAGAAACATCACCGTGCACCTTGGCCAACGTGCGCGACTCGACCGAGCGCGCACTGGCCGAGGTGCACACCGATTTCACCTGGGTGCGCGCGCAGCACCTCGGGCGCACCGGGGTGCGCGCACAACGCCCGGGTTGCACCGTGGCCTGTGTGCTCGGGGCGCCTCGGGTGCGCGCTCGGTGTCGCCCCCGCGCGCGCGGTAGTGCGGGCAGCGCACCCCGGCCCGGCCCGGCCCCGACGAGAACGCAAACGGGCAAAAGGTTTATTCAAATAGCATTGCGACGCCCGGCGAAAAACTAAAAAAGGGTGCAACACCGGGACTTCCCGGGAGGTCACCCATCCCAGTACTACTCCGGCCCAAGCGCGCTTAACTGCGGAGTTCTGATGGGATCCGGTGCACTAACGCTGGTATGATCGCACCCGTTATGAGCTTGTCGCAGTGTGTACTTAGCAAACCGCGACCCACGTGCGAATCCACCCCGGCCACCCACCCCCGTCGAGGTGCACACCCTCCCTCGCGAAGTGCGCCCCGTTCGCCAAGTGTGAGCCCTGCCCGGGTGCGCGCACCTTGCTAGGGCGTCGGGTGTGCACCCGGCCCGGCCTACGTGCGTGCACCTGGACGGGGCGTCGTGTGCGTGCAGTGTCCCGTCTGCAACGCGGTGCCCACACACCACCTCGGGCGCAACGACCTGCGCTCACATGTGGGCCGAGTGCACCTTGGTGCATGTTCGGGGCGCCTCGGGTGCACGCTCGATCTTGCCCCGGTGCACCAAGGCGCTCGGTTTGCCCCGGGTGCGCACTTGGTGCAAGGTGGGCACCCAAAATAGGGATCAAGCACCAAAACACAAGTTTCGGGATGCAAAATGGGACCCAAGGACCACAAATGCGTTCCAAGACCCATGATGGGTCCACGAGAACAAAAATGTGTTCCGAGACTTAATAAACAAATATTGGGTTTTAGGAGAAGAAACATGCTCTGATGCCCAAAACGAGAATCGACCCCGAAAAGGCCACAGGCCAAAAGTGGGATGCGAGACAAAAAAAAATGGGACCCGAGGACCAAAATTGGGTTCCCAGGTCGAAGACAGGGCAACCGGACAAGAAACGACCTCTAAGGCTCGAAATGAGTCCCGACGACTAAAACTTGACAAGAAGCACCCATCAGGCACCCAACTCGACACCCATGGGATGCCGACCCACCCGGGCTTCCACCTAGCACACCTTGGCACCCACCCACCCTCGCACCCAACCTCGCACCCAACTTAGCACCTTTGAACCCACATTGGCACTCACCCTGACCCTGGCACCTTGGAACCCACATTGGCACTCACCTTGACCCTGGCACCCACCTTTGCACTCACCTTGGGACCCACCCTGGCTCCCACCTCGGCACCCACCCAGACACCCACCTTGGTTCCTTGGCACCCACCTTGGATCCTTGGCACCCACCCCGACACCCACCTTGGCACGCAACTTGGCTACTTGCCACCCACCTTGGCTCCTTGACGCCCACCCCGACAACCACCCCGTGACCTACCCTGGCTAGGGTTGGTGCACACCCACCCTGGTGCCCACCTTGGCACCCACCCCATGACCCACCTTGGCACGCACCTTAGTACCCACCCCGTTACCCACCCTAGGACCCACCCCGTGACCCACCTTGGCCAGGGTGGGTGCCTTGGTGCGCACAACTTGCCTGGGCTGCACACCAGGGCGGGCTCAAGATGGCACCCGCGTTCCGTTTTTTTCACTATCTTTCAAAACGGAAATTTTAAAATCTCGTTTTTTTTTTTTTTTTGCCTTTTCTGGAAATTAGTGAAGGCAGCGCATCAAAGGTGCGCAATGCTGGTGCGAACCCGGGAGCGCTCCGATGTGTGCTCCAAGGTGCGGCGTGCACGAAGTCCGAGCCCGGCTTGCCCCGGGTGCGCACCTCGCGTGCACCTTCGCCGGGGTGAGCACCTTGGCTGGGTTGCGCGCCCTGGTGCGCACCAAGGAGCGCTCTGAAGTGTGCTCCAAGGTGCGGCGTGCACGAAGTCGGAGCTCGGTTTGCCCCGGGTGTGCACCTCGGGTGCGCACCTCGCGTGCACCTTCGCTGCGGTGGGCACCTTGGCTGGGTTGCGCGCCTTGGTGGGCACCATGCAGTGCACGAAGTCGGAGCCCGGTTTGCCCCGGGCGCGCACCTCCGCCAGGGTGGGCACCTTGGTGCGCACAACTTGCCTGGGCTGCGCACCAGGAAGGGCTCAAGATGGCACCCGCGTTCCGTTTTTTTCACTATCTTTCAGAACGGAAATTTTAAAATATCGTTTTTTTTTGCCTTTTCTGGAAATTAGTGAAGGCAGCGCATCAAAGGTGCGCAACGCTGGTGCGAACCTGGGAGCGCTCCGATGTGTGCTCCAAGGTGCGGCGTGCACGAAGTCGGAGCCCGGTTTGCCCCGGGTGCGCCCTGGTGGGCACCATGGTGCGCACCAAGGAGCGCTCCGAAGTGTGCTCCAAGGTGCGGCCTGCACGAAGTCGGAGCCCGGTTTGCCCCGGGTGTGCACCGCGGGTGGGCACCTTGGTGCGCATGCCTTGCCTGGGCTGCGCACCAGGGCGGGCTCAAGATGGCACCCGCGTTCCGTTTTTTTCACTATCTTTCAAAACGGAAATTTTAAAATCTCATTTTTTTTTGCCTTTTCTGGAAATTAGTGAAGGCAGCGCATCAAAGGTGCGCACCTCGCTGCCCACCACGGTGCGCAACGCCGGTGGGCACCCGGGAGTGCTTCGAAGTGTGCTCCAAGGTGCTGCGTGCACGTTGTCGGAGCCCGGTTTGCCCCGGGTGCGCACCTCGCGTGCACCTTCGTCGGGGTGGGCACCTTGGCTGGGTTTGCCCCGGCTGCGCTCCGAAGCGGGGTTATTGGAGCGCCGCCTCTTTTTTTGTCGGAGCGTTTGGTGGGGTTTCTCGCATTGGCTCTTCCCAGGCCCGGTTGCCACCCTGGCGCGCACGAAGTCGGAAGTAGGGTTAATTGCCCGGGTGCGCACCTTTGCCAGGGTGGGCACCTTACCTGGGCTGTGCACCAGGGCGGGCTCAAGATGGCACCCGCGTTCCGTTTTTTTCACTATCTTTCAAAACGGAAATTTTAAAATCTCCTCTTTTTTTTGCCTTTTCTGGAAATTAGTGAAGGCAGCGCATCAAAGGTGCGCACCTCGCTGCCCACCTTGGTGTGCTCTGAGGTGCGCACCCGGGAGCGCTACGAAGTGTGCTCCAAGGTGCGGCGTGCACGTTGTCGGAGCCCGGTTTGCCCCGGGTGCGCACCTCGCCTGCACCTTGGCCGGGGTGGGCACCCTGGCTGGGTTTGCCCAGGGTGCGCTCCGAAGCGGGGTTACTGGAGCGCCCCCTCTTTTTTTGTCAGAGCGTTTGGTGGGGTTTCTCGCATTGGCTCTTCCCAGGCCCGGTTGTTGGGTGCGCTCCCACCCTGGCGCGCGCGAAGTTGGAAGTTGGGTTAATTGCCCGGGCGCGCACCTTCGCCAGGGTGGGCACCTTGGTGCGCACACCTTGGCTGGGCTGCGCACCAGGGCGGGCTCAAGATGGCACCAGCATTCCCTTTTTCTCACTATCTTTCAAAACGGAAATTTTAAAATCTCGTTTTCTTTTGCCTTTTATGGAAATTAGTGAAGGCATCGCATCAAAGGTGCGCACCTCGCTGCCCACCTTGGTGTGCTCCGAGGTGCCCACCACGGTGCGCTCCGAGGTGCCCACCACGGTGCGCAACGCCGGTGCGAACCCGGGAGCGCCCCGATGTGTGCTCCAAGGTGCGGCGTGCACGAAGCCGGACCCCGGTTTGCCCCGGGTGCGCACCTCGCGTGCACCTTGGTGCGCACACCTTGGCTGGGTTGCGCGGCCTGGTGGGCACCATGGTGCGCACCAAGGAGCGCTCCGAAGTGTGCTCCAAGGTGCGGCGTGCACGAAGTCCTAGCCCGGTTTGCCCCGGGTGCGCACCTTCGCCGCGGTGGGCACCATGGCGTGCACGAAGTCGGAGCCCGGTTTGCCCCGGGTGCGCACCTCGCGTGCACCTTCGCCGGGGTGGGCACCTCGGCTGGGTTGCGCGCCCTGGTGCGCACCAAGGAGCGCTCCGAAGTGTGCTCCAAGGTGCGGCGTGCACGAAGTCGGAGCCCGGTTTGCCCCGGGTGCGCACCTTCGCCGCGGTGGGCACCCTGGTGCGCACCATGGCGTGCACGAAGTCGGAGCCCGGTTTGCCCCGGGTGCGCACCTCGCGTGCACCTTCGGCGGGGTTGCGCGCCCTGGTGCGCACCAAGGAGCGCTCCGAAGTGTGCTCCAAGGTGCGGCGTGCACGAAGTCGGAGCCCGGTTTGCCCCGGGTGCGCACCTCGCGTGCACCTTCGGCGGGGTTGCGCGCCCTGGTGGGCACCATGGTGCGCACCAAGGAGCGCTCCGAAGTGTGCTCCAAGGTGCGGCGTGCACGAAGTCGGAGCCCGGTTTGCCCCGGGTGCGCACCTCGCGTGCACCTTCGCCGCGGTGGGCACCATGGCGTGCACGAAGTCGGAGCCCGGTTTGCCCCGGGTGCGCACCTCGCGTGCACCTTCGCCGCGGTGGGCACCATGGCGTGCACGAAGTCGGAGCCCGGTTTGCCCCGGGTGCGCACCTCGCGTGCACCTTCGCTGGGGTGGGCACCTCGGCTGGGTTGCGCGCCCTGGTGCGCACCAAGGAGCGCTCCGAAGTGTGCTCCAAGGTGCGGCGTGCACGAAGTCGGAGCCCGGTTTGCCCCGGGTGCGCACCTCGCGTGCACCTTCGCCGCGGTGGGCACCATGGCGTGCACGAAGTCGGAGCCCGGTTTGCCCCGGGTGCGCACCCCGCGTGCACCTTCGCCGGGGTGGGCACCTCGGCTGGGTTGCGCGCCCTGGTGCGCACCAAGGAGCGCTCCGAAGTGTGCTCCAAGGTGCGGCGTGCACGAAGTCGGAGCCCGGTTTACCCCGGGTGCGCACCTCGCGTGCACCTTCGCCGCGGTGGGCACCTTGGCTGGGTTGGGCACCATTGAGCGCTCCGAAGTGTGCTCCAAGGTGCGCACCATGGCCCTCCAAGGTGCGCAGCATGGCGTGCACGAAGTCGGAGCCCGGTTTGCCCCGGGTGCGCACCTCGCGTGCACCTTCGCCAGGGTGGGCACCTCGGTGCGCACACCTTCTCAATGTTTTCTTGCCTTTTCTGGAAATTGGTGAAGGCAGCGCATCAAAGGTGCGCACCTCGGTGTGCTCCGAGGTGCGAACCCGAGAGCGCTCCGAGGTGCCCACGAAGTCGAAAGTCGGGTTAATTGCATTGTTTTCCCCGGGTGCGCTCCGAGGTGCGCAACATCGGTGCGCACCAAGGAGGGCTCCGAAGTGTGCTCCAAGGTGCGCACGATTCGGAGCTCGGTTTGCCCGGGGTGCGCACACCTTGGCTGGGTTGCGCACCCTTTGTGCGCTCCAAGGTGCGCACGAAGTCGGAGCTCGGTTTGCCCCGGGTGCGCACCTTCGCCAGGGTGCGCACCTTGATGCGCACGCCTTGGCTGGGCTGCGCACCTTGGTGGGCGCCATGGTGCGCACCTTTCGTGCGCTCCAAGGTGCGCACGAAGTCGGAGCTCGGTTTGCCCCGGGTGCGCACCTTGGTGGGCGCCATGGTGCACTCCGAGGTGCCCAAGATTGGTGCGCACCAAGGAGCGCTCCGAAGTGCGCTCCAAGGTGCGCAGGTGCGCGCGAAGTCGAAAGTTGGGTTAATTGTCCGGTTTGCCTCGGGTGCGCACCTTGCGTGCACCTTCGCCAGGGTGGGCGCCTTGGTGCGCACACCTTGGCTGGGCTGCGCACCCGGGCGCGCACACCTTGGCACCCGCGTTTCCTTCATTTTAAATTTTTTTTTTTTACAATCTCTCAAGTGGGAAATTCTATAATCTCAACTTTTTTTGCCTTTTCAGGAAACTTTTGAATGGAGCGCATCATTGGTGCGCTCCGAAGTGTGCTCCAAGGTGCGCACCTCTGGTGTGCTCCAAAGCTCTCTCCAGCTGCGTGCACCTGCCCCGGCCGCGCACCCGGCCCCGCCCAGCTTCGCTCACCTGTCCCGGGCGTCTGGTGCGGAACCTTAGAGTAAGAAACATCACCGTGCACCTTGGCCAACGTGCGCGACTCGACCGAGCGCGCACTGGCCGAGGTGCACACCGATTTCACCTGGGTGCGCGCGCAGCACCTCGGGCGCACCGGGGTGCGCGCACAACGCCCGGGTTGCACCGTGGCCTGTGTGCTCGGGGCGCCTCGGGTGCGCGCTCGGTGTCGCCCCCCGCGCGCGCGGTAGTGCGGGCAGCGCACCCCGGCCCGGCCCGGCCCCGACGAGAACGCAAACGGGCAAAAGGTTTATTCAAATAGCATTGCGACGCCCGGCGAAAAACTAAAAAAGGGTGCAACACCGGGACTTCCCGGGAGGTCACCCATCCCAGTACTACTCCGGCCCAAGCGCGCTTAACTGCGGAGTTCTGATGGGATCCGGTGCACTAACGCTGGTATGATCGCACCCGTTATGAGCTTGTCGCAGTGTGTACTTAGCAAACCGCGACCCACGTGCGAATCCACCCCGGCCACCCACCCCCGTCGAGGTGCACACCCTCCCTCGCGAAGTGCGCCCCGTTCGCCAAGTGTGAGCCCTGCCCGGGTGCGCGCACCTTGCTAGGGCGTCGGGTGTGCACCCGGCCCGGCCTACGTGCGTGCACCTGGACGGGGCGTCGTGTGCGTGCAGTGTCCCGTCTGCAACGCGGTGCCCACACACCACCTCGGGCGCAACGACCTGCGCTCACATGTGGGCCGAGTGCACCTTGGTGCATGTTCGGGGCGCCTCGGGTGCACGCTCGATCTTGCCCCGGTGCACCAAGGCGCTCGGTTTGCCCCGGGTGCGCACTTGGTGCAAGGTGGGCACCCAAAATAGGGATCAAGCACCAAAACACAAGTTTCGGGATGCAAAATGGGACCCAAGGACCACAAATGCGTTCCAAGACCCATGATGGGTCCACGAGAACAAAAATGTGTTCCGAGACTTAATAAACAAATATTGGGTTTTAGGAGAAGAAACATGCTCTGATGCCCAAAACGAGAATCGACCCCGAAAAGGCCACAGGCCAAAAGTGGGATGCGAGACAAAAAAAAATGGGACCCGAGGACCAAAATTGGGTTCCCAGGTCGAAGACAGGGCAACCGGACAAGAAACGACCTCTAAGGCTCGAAATGAGTCCCGACGACTAAAACTTGACAAGAAGCACCCATCAGGCACCCAACTCGACACCCATGGGATGCCGACCCACCCGGGCTTCCACCTAGCACACCTTGGCACCCACCCACCCTCGCACCCAACCTCGCACCCAACTTAGCACCTTTGAACCCACATTGGCACTCACCCTGACCCTGGCACCTTGGAACCCACATTGGCACTCACCTTGACCCTGGCACCCACCTTTGCACTCACCTTGGGACCCACCCTGGCTCCCACCTCGGCACCCACCCAGACACCCACCTTGGTTCCTTGGCACCCACCTTGGATCCTTGGCACCCACCCCGACACCCACCTTGGCACGCAACTTGGCTACTTGCCACCCACCTTGGCTCCTTGACGCCCACCCCGACAACCACCCCGTGACCTACCCTGGCTAGGGTTGGTGCACACCCACCCTGGTGCCCACCTTGGCACCCACCCCATGACCCACCTTGGCACGCACCTTAGTACCCACCCTGTTACCCACCCTAGGACCCACCCCGTGACCCACCTTGGCCAGGGTGGGTGCACCCACCCTGGTGCCCACCTTGGCACCCACCCATCCTAGCACCCAGCCTGTGACCGGGCTTGGAACCCAACCTTGCACCCGTCTTGGCCAGTGTGGGTGCGCACCCATCCTGGCACCCACGTTGTGACACACCCTTTAACCCACGCACCCTAGCAGCCACGTTGGCACCCACCTTGGAACACAACCTAGCAACTTGGCACCCACCCCGTGACCCACCTTGGCATCCACCATAGCAGTCGCCCACTTGGCACCCACCTTGGAACCCAAGTTGGCACCCACCTCGGCACCCACCTTGACACTTGTGGACCCACCTTGCCACTCACCCTAGCATCGACCCATCCTAGCACCCACCCTGGCACCTTTGCACCCTAGCACTCACCCATCCTAGCACCTAACCTGTGACCCACCTTGACACTCACCCTCGCACCCACCTTGGAACCCAACCTAGCACCCACCCACCCTGACACCAACCCTAGCACCTACCCACCCTTGCACCCACCCTGTGACCCATCTTGGCACCCACCCATCCTACCACTCAACCTATCACCCACCTTCTCACCCACCTTGGCATCCACCTTAGCACCCACCCACACTGGCACCTTGGCACCCACCTCGGGCAAGGTGGGTGCACACCCACCCTGACACCCAATTTAGAACCAACCGAGCATGTTACCCACCTTGGCACCCACATTGCAGCCCACCCTAGTACCCACCCTATGACCCACATTGGCATCCACACCCTAGCACCCAGGCACCTCGACACCCGCCTTGACACGCACCCTAGCACTAAACCTGTGACCCACCTTGGAACTCACCCTAGAACCCACCCACCCTGTGAACCACCTTGGCATCCACCTTAGCACCCACCCACCTTGGCACCCACTCTAGCACTCACCCATCCTAACACCCAACTTGTTACCCACCTTGGCACCCGCCCTCGCGTCCACCTTGAAACCCACCCTAGCACCCACCCACGCAGGAGCCCACCTTGGCACCCAACCTAACACCCACGCATCCTGGCACCCAACTTGTGACCCACCTTGGAACCCACCCTAGTACCCACCTTTGAACCCACTATATCACCAACCCACCTTGGCACCCACCCTATGACCCTCTTTGGAATCCACCCTAGCACGCACCCACCCTGGCACCCACCATGGAGCGCACCCTAGCACCCACCCACCTCGGCACGCACCTCAACACCCACCTTGGTGTGCGCACTGTGCCAACCTCTCAAAGACCCTATGTGGTGCGCTCCAAAGTGTACACCTTTGGTGCGCTCCAAGGTGCGCACCTTTGGTGCACACCGAGGTGCACACCAAAGTGTGCACCGAGGTGAGCACCAAAGTGCACTCCAAGGTGCACACCAAGGCGTGCACCTTTGGTGCGGTCAATGCAAACGAATTCGGAAGTTGGGGTCGATGTCCTAATCGCTGCTGCAGACTACACGTATGAGAATCGGACAAATAGCTTTATATAGGGGAGGTGTTGCGTTTGATGGGTCGACTCCCCTGGTTGTGTGCACTGCACCAACTTCAAAGACCCTGTCTTGTTTAAGAAGTCAAAAGTTGGGGTGGATGTCCTAATCATTGCTGCAGTCTACGCATGTATGAGAATCAGACAAATAGCTTATATAGGGGAGGTGTTGCATTCGGTGGGTTGACTCCCCTGGTTGTGCGCACTGCGCCAACCTCAAAGACCCCGCATAGCAGAAGAAGTCGGAAGTCGGATTTTGGTGAGCACCAAGGCGTGCACCTTTGGTGCGGTCAACGCAGACGAATTCAGAAGTTGGGGTGGATGTCCTAATCGTTGTTGCAGGCTACACATGTATGAGAATCAGACAAATAGCTTATATAGGGGAGGTGTTGGGTTTGATGGGTCAACTCCCTTGGTTGTGCGCATTACGCCAACCTCAAAGACCTTGTTTTCGTTAAGAAGTCAAAAGTTGGGGTCAATGTCCTAATGGCTCCTGTAGGCTACACATGTATGAGAATCGGACAAATAGCTTATATAGGGGAGGTGTTGGGTTTGATGGGTCGACTCCCCTGGTTGTGCGCATTACGTCAACCTCAAAGACCTTGTTTTCGTTAAGAAGTCAAAAGTTGGGGTCGATGTCCTAATTGCTCCTGTAGACTACACATGTATGAGAATCAGACAAATAGCTTATATAGGGGAGGTGTTGGGTTTGATGGGTTGACTCCCCTAGTTGTTCGCATTACACCAACCTCAAAGACCTTGTTTTCGTTTAGAAGCCGAAAGTTGGGGTCGATGTCCTAATTGCTCCTGCAGGCTACGCATGTATGAGAATCAGACAAATAGCTTATATAGGGGAGGTGTTGGGTTTGATGGGTCGACTCCCCTGGTTGTGCGCATTGCGCCAACCTCAAAGACCCTGCATTGCGGATGAAGTCGAAAGTCAGAGTTTGGTGTGCTACAAGGTGTGGTCGAAGGTGCTCACCTAGGTGTGCACCTTTGGAGCGCAGGAAAAGTGCCCTCCAAAAGTGCGCACCTTTGGAGTGCACAAAAGTGCCCTCCAAAAGTGCGCACCTTTGGAGCGCACAAAAGTGCCCTCCAAAAAGTGCCCTCCAAAAGTGCGCACCTTTGGAGCGCACAAAAGTGCCCTCCAAAAAGTGCCCTCCAAAAGTGCGCACCTTTGGAGTGCAGAAAAGTGCCCTCCAAAAAGTGCCCTCCAAAAGTGTGCACCTTTGGAGTGCACAAAAGTGCCCTCCAAAAGTGCGCACCTTTGGAGCGCAGAAAAGTGCCCTCCAAAAAGTGCCCTCCAAAAGTGCGCACCTTTGGAGCGCAGAAAAGTGCCCTCCAAAAAGTGCCCTCCAAAAGTGCGCACCTTTGGAGCGCAGAAAAGTGCCCTCCAAAAAGTGCCCTCCAAAAGTGCGCACCTTTGGAGCGCAGAAAAGTGCCCTCCAAAAAGTGCCCTCCAAAAGTGCGCACCTTTGGAGCGCACAAAAGTGCCCTCCAAAAAGTGCCCTCCAAAAGTGCGCACCTTTGGAGCGCACAAAAGTGCCCTCCAAAAGTGCGCACTTTTGGTGCGCACCAAGGCGCTGGTTCGGTCGTTGCAGGCGAGTTCGGAAGTTGGGGTCGATGTCCTGAGCGGAGGTGCAAACTACACAGGTGTCGGAATCGGACAAATAGCTTATATAGGGGAGGTGTATGCTTCGATGGGTCGACTCCCCAGGTTGAGCGCACCGCGCCAACCTCAAAGACCCTACGGTATGGATGAAGTCGGAAGTTGGGTCCGATGACCGATTCGATTAGTAGGTATGCTCATGAGGTCGGAATTTGGGTCCGATGACCTGCCATGTGCAGGAAGGCGAATGTTGGCACTGTGCGTTGCAAGGTGCACACCAAGGTGCTGGTGCGGTCTTTTTAGTCGAGTTCGGAAGTTGGGGTCGATGTCCTGATCGGAGGTGCAAGCTACACAGGTGTGGGAATCGGACAAATAGCTTATATAGGGGAGGTGTATGCTTCGTTGGGTCGACTCCCCGGGTTGAGCGCACCGCGCCAACCTCAAAGACCCTACGGTATGGATGAAGTCGGAAGTTGGGTCCGATGACCGATTCGATATGTAGGCATACTCGCGAGGTCGGAATTTGGGTCCGATGACCTGCCATGTGCAGGAAGGCGAATGTTGGCACTGTGCGTTGCAAGGTGCGCACCAAGGCGCTGGTTCGGTCGTTGCAGGCGAGTTCGGAAGTTGGGGTCGATGTCCTGATCGGAGGTGCAAACTACACAGGTGTGGGAATCGGACAAATAGCTTATATAGGGGAGGTGTATGCTTCGTTGGGTCGACTCCCCGGGTTGAGCGCACCGCGCCAACCTCAAAGACCCTACGGTATGGATGAAGTCGGAAGTTGTGTCCGATGACCGATTCGATATGTAGGCATACTCGCGAGGTCGGAATTTGGGTCCGATGACCTGCCATGTGCAGGAAGGCGAATGTTGGGACTGTGCGTCGCAAGGTGCGCACCAAGGCGCTGGTGCCGTCGTTGCAGTCGAGTTCGGAAGTTGGGGTCGATGTCCTGGTCAGAGGTGCAAACTACACAGGTGTGGGAATCGGACAAATAGCTTATATAGGGGAGGTGTATGCTTCGATGGGTCGACTCCCCGGGTTGAGCGCACCGCGCCAACCTCAAAGACCCTACAGTATGGATGAAGTCGGAAGTTGGGTCCGATGACCGATTCGATACGTAGGCATATTGGCGAGGTCTGAATTTGTGTCCGATGACCTGCCATGCGCAGGAAGGCGGAATTTGGGTCCGATGACCGAGTTGATGGCGTGCCATGCGCAGAAAGGCGGAATTTGGGTCCGATGACCGAGTTGATGTTGATGGCCCGCCATGCACAGGAAGGCGGAATTTGGGTCCGATGACCGATTTGAAGGCGTGCCATGCGCAGAAAGGCGGAGTTTGGGTCCGATGACCGAGTTGATATTGATGGCCCGCCATGCGCAGGAAGGCGGAATTTGGGTCCGATGACCTGACATACGCATGGAGTCCGACTCGGGGGCCGATGTTCGATTCGATGACTTGCATTGTGGGTAAAGTCGGAAGTTGTGGTCTTTGACCCGATTCGATGACCAGACTTCGGCTGCTTGAGAATCGGACAAATAACTTATATAGGGGAGGTAGTGTTCTCGAGCATCCTCCCCCCGTGCCCGTTTATGTCGATTGATGCTGGTGCTCGACTGGTTGGAGCGCTCGGATGCAAAAATCTTGCACCAGGATTTATCGATTGTGATGGACACGGCAAGTCTCCTGATTGCTATGCAGGAGCTCATCGTGAATCTCTATGCGGCCTTGGTATGGACTCGACCTGCGGAATGGTTCGGCAATGGTAGTCGCTCCAACACGTCCTTGCAATGGCCACAGAGGTGATTCGACTAGAGCTCCAGTCTAGCTTTTGGGTTGCTTGGCGGACTGGTATAGCCGCGATCGAGTTCCGGCCATGAACGTTTTAGATAGCTCTTGGGCTTTCTGGGACGGAAGTCGGAAGTTTGGGCTGTTGTCCGATTTGATGACCATTCTTCGGATGTGTGAGAATCGGACAAATAACTTATATAGGGGACTGTGTTGTCTCACGCAGCCCCCTCCGTGCCCCTCTATCTCGACCGATGTTGGTGCTTGAAAGGGTTGGGATCGCTCGGATTTATAAACGTGCACCACCATTTGTCGAGTGTGAGGGACGCGGCAGGTCTCCTAAATGCTATACGGGCGCTCTCTGAGAATCTCTATCCGGCCTCGACACAGACTAGTCTTGCTGAATGGTTTGGCACTGGTAGTCGATCCAACACGTCGTTGTTGTGGCCGCCTAGGCGATTCGATTCGAGCCCCCGTCTAGCTTTTGGGTTGCTTGGCGGATTTTGCCCTATCCGCAAGTGAGCTCGGTCCCTAAACGTTCGAGAAACCCGATTGCTATGCGCCGACTCTCTTTCTTGCGAGCCTCCATCTAGCTTTTGGGTCTCTACGGAACGGAAGTCGGAATCTGGGACCGTTGTTTGATTCGACGAGGCAGACTACGGTTGTGCGAGAATCGGACAAATAACTTATATAGGGGAGGTGTTGACTGGAGCATTCTCCCCCGTGCCCCTCTAACTCGACCAATGCTGGCGCTCGAACGGTGGTAGCGCTCGGATTTTCGTTGAGCGCCAGCATTGGTCGATTTAGAGGGGCATGCGAGATTCCCGAATGCTATGCGAGGGCTCTAACGGAAATGTCTATTGGTTTCGGTATGGATGCAATTGCGAGTGGTTCGGCAAAGGTAGTCGTTCCGATGCGTCCATGTCGTGGCCAAATCGATAATTCGATTTGAGCCCTCGTATAGCATTTGGGTCTCTCGATGTGATTCCGCATTCCAGTCCCTTTGGGCACTGCTTGAGCCGCATCCCAGGGGGTTCCCTTCCCAATAATCTGCCTCGCAACCCGATTGCTATGCGGTGAGGCTCCTCGGCCGCCTCGGAACTATCTGTGTATCAGACGCATCGCGGGATAAGGGGTTGGCAACGGTAGTCGCCCCAAGCGCGTCCGATGCTTGGACCATTCCGAGGCGGCCCTGAAGCCTCTTCCGTCTAGCCGTTGGGTCCTTCTCGCCGCATCCCTTGCCTCGCACCCCGATTGCTATGCGGTGAGGCTCCTCGGCCGCCTTGGAACTATCTGTGTATCAGACGCATCGCGGGATAAGGGGTTGTCACTGGTAGTCGCCCCAAGCGCGTCCGATGCTTGGACCATTCCGAGGCGGCCCTGAAGCCTCTTCCGTCTAGCCGTTGGGTCCTTCTCGCCGCATCCCTCGACTCGCACCCCGATTGCTATGCGGTGAGGCTCCTCGGCCGCCTTGGAACTATCTGTGTATCGGACGCGTCGCGGGATAAGGGGTTGTCACTGGTAGTCGCCCCAAGCGCGTCCGATGCTTGGACCATTCCGAGGCGGCCCTGAAGCCTCTTCCGTCTAGCCGTTGGGTCCTTCTCGCCGCATCCCTCGCCTCGCACCCCGATTGCTATGCGGTGAGGCTCCTCGGCCGCCTTGGAACTATCTGTGTATCGGACGCGTCGCGGGATAAGGGGTTGTCACTGGTAGTCGCCCCAAGCGCGTGCGATGCATGGACCATTCCCAGGCGGCCCTGAAGCCTCTTCCGTCTAGCCGTTGGGTCCTTCTCGCCGCATCCCTCGCCTCGCACCCCGATTGCTATGCGGTGAGGCTCCTCGGCCGCCTTGGAACTATCTGTGTATCGGACGCGTCGCGGGATAAGGGGTTGTCACTGGTAGTCGCCCCAAGCGCGTCCGATGCTTGGACCATTCCGAGGCGGCCCTGAAGCCTCTTCCGTCTAGCCGTTGGGTCCTTCTCGCCGCATCCCTCGCCTCGCACCCCGATTGCTATGCGGTGAGGCTCCTCGGCCGCCTTGGAACTATCTGTGTATCGGACGCGTCGCGGGATAAGGGGTTGTCACTGGTAGTCGCCCCAAGCGCGTCCGATGCTTGGACCATTCCGAGGCGGCCCTGAAGCCTCTTCCGTCTAGCCGTTGGGTCCTTCTCGCCGCATCCCTCGCCTCGCACCCCGATTGCTATGCGGTGAGGCTCCTCGGCCGCCTTGGAACTATCTGTGTATCGGACGCGTCGCGGGATAAGGGGTTGTCACTGGTAGTCGCCCCAAGCGCGTCCGATGCTTGGACCATTCCGAGGCGGCCCTGAAGCCTCTTCCGTCTAGCCGTTGGGTCCTTCTCGCCGCATCCCTCGCCTCGCACCCCGATTGCTATGCGGTGAGGCTCCTCGGCCGCCTTGGAACTATCTGTGTATCGGACGCATCGCGGGATAAGGGGTTGTCACTGGTAGTCGCCCCAAGCGCGTCCGATGCTTGGACCATTCCGAGGCGGCCCTGAAGCCTCTTCCGTCTAGCCGTTGGGTCCTTCTCGCCGCATCCCTCGCCTCGCACCCCGATTGCTATGCGGTGAGGCTCCTCGGCCGCCTTGGAACTATCTGTGTATCGGACGCGTCGCGGGATAAGGGGTTGTCACTGGTAGTCGCCCCAAGCGCGTCCGATGCTTGGACCATTCCGAGGCGGCCCTGAAGCCTCTTCCGTCTAGCCGTTGGGTCCTTCTCGCCGCATCCCTCGCCTCGCACCCCGATTGCTATGCGGTGAGGCTCCTCGGCCGCCTTGGAACTATCTGTGTATCGGACGCGTCGCGGGATAAGGGGTTGTCACTGGTAGTCGCCCCAAGCGCGTCCGATGCTTGGACCATTCCGAGGCGGACCTGAAGCCTCTTCCGTCTAGCCGTTGGGTCCTTCTCGCCGCATCCCTCGCCTCGCACCCCGATTGCTATGCGGTGAGGCTCCTCGGCCGCCTTGGAACTATCTGTGTATCGGACGCGTCGCGGGATAAGGGGTTGTCACTGGTAGTCGCCCCAAGCGCGTCCGATGCTTGGACCATTCCGAGGCGGCCCTGAAGCCTCTTCCGTCTAGCCGTTGGGTCCTTCTTGCCGCATCCCTCGCCTCGCACCCCGATTGCTATGCGGTGAGGCTCCTCGGCCGCCTTGGAACTATCTGTGTATCGGACGCGTCGCGGGATAAGGGGTTGTCACTGGTAGTCGCCCCAAGCGCGTCCGATGCTTGGACCATTCCGAGGCGGCCCTGAAGCCTCTTCCGTCTAGCCGTTGGGTCCTTCTCGCCGCATCCCTCGCCTCGCACCCCGATTGCTATGCGGTGAGGCTCCTCGGCCGCCTTGGAACTATCTGTGTATCGGACGCATCGCGGGATAAGGGGTTGTCACTGGTAGTCGCCCCAAGCGCGTCCGATGCTTGGACCATTCCGAGGCGGCCCTGAAGCCTCTTCCGTCTAGCCGTTGGGTCCTTCTCGCCGCATCCCTCGCCTCGCACCCCGATTGCTATGCGGTGAGGCTCCTCGGCCGCCTTGGAACTATCTGTGTATCGGACGCGTCGCGGGATAAGGGGTTGTCACTGGTAGTCGCCCCAAGCGCGTCCGATGCTTGGACCATTCCGAGGCGGACCTGAAGCCTCTTCCGTCTAGCCGTTGGGTCCTTCTCGCCGCATCCCTCGCCTCGCACCCCGATTGCTATGCGGTGAGGCTCCTCGGCCGCCTTGGAACTATCTGTGTATCGGACGCGTCGCGGGATAAGGGGTTGTCACTGGTAGTCGCCCCAAGCGCGTCCGATGCTTGGACCATTCCGAGGCGGCCCTGAAGCCTCTTCCGTCTAGCCGTTGGGTCCTTCTCGCCGCATCCCTCGCCTCGCACCCCGATTGCTATGCGGTGAGGCTCCTCGGCCGCCTTGGAACTATCTGTGTATCGGACGCGTCGCGGGATAAGGGGTTGTCACTGGTAGTCGCCCCAAGCGCGTCCGATGCTTGGACCATTCCGAGGCGGACCTGAAGCCTCTTCCCTCTAGCCGTTGGGGCTTTCTCGCCGCATCCCTCGCCTCGCACCCCGATTGCTATTCGGTGAGGCTCCTCGGCCGCCTTGGAACTATCTGTGTATCGGACGCATCGCGGGATAAGGGGTTGGCAGTGGTAGTCGCCCCAAGCGCGTCCGATGCTTGGACCATTCCGAGGCGGCCCTGCAGCCTCTTCCGTCTAGCCGTTGGGGCCATCTCGCTGCATCCCCCACCTCGCACCACGATTGCTATGCGGTGAGGCTCCTTGGCCGCCTCGGAACTATCTGTGTATCGGACGCATCGCGGGATAAGGGGTTGTCACTGGTAGTCGCCCCAAGCGCGTCCGATGCTTGGACTATTCCGAGGCGGCCCTGCAGCCTCTTCCGTCTAGCCGTTGGGGCCATCTCGCCGCATCCCCCAGCTCCTCGGCCGCCTCGGAACTATCTGTGTATCGGACGCATCGCGGGATAAGGGGTTGGCAGTGGTAGTCGCCCCAAGCGCGTTCGATGCTTGGACTATTCCGAGGCGGCCCCGCAGCCTCTTCCGTCTACCCTTTGGGGCCATCTCGCCGCATCCCTCGCCTCGCACCCCGATTGCTATGCGGTGAGGCTCCTCGGCCGCCTGGGAACTATCTTCGTATCGGATGCATCGCGGGATAAGGGGTTGTCACTGGTAGTCGCCCCAAGCGCGTCCGATGCTTGGACTATTCCGAGGCGGCCCTGTGGCCTCTTCCGTCTAGCCGTTGGGGCCATCTCGCCGCATCCCTCACCTCGCACCCCCATTGCTATGCGGTGAGGCTCCTCGGCCGCCTTGGAACTGTCTTCGTATCGGAAGCATCGCGGGATAAGGGGTTGTCACTGGTAGTCGCCCCAAGCGCGTCCGATGCTTGGACTATTCCGAGGCGGCCCTGCAGCCTCTTCCGTCTAGCCGTTGGGGCCATCTCGCCGCATCCCCCACCTCGCACCCGGATTGCTATGCGGTGAGGCTCCTCGGCCGCCTTGGAACTATCTTCGTATCGGACGCATCGCGGGATAAGGGGTTGTCACTGGTAGTCGCCCCAAGCGCGTCCGATGCTTGGACTATTCCGACGCGGCCCTGTGGCCTCTTCCGTCTAGCCGTTGGGGCCATCTCGCCGCATCCCCCACCTCGCACCCCGATTGCTATGCGGTGAGGCTCCTCGGCCGCCTTGGAACCATCTTCGTATCGGACGCATCGCGGGATGAGGGGTTGTCACTGGTAGTCGCCCCAAGCGCGTCCGATGCTTGGACCATTCCGAGGCGGCCCTGAAGCCTCTTCCGTCTAGCCGTTGGGGCCTTCCCGCCCCATCCCTCGCCTCGCACCCCCGATTGCTATGCGGTGAGGCTCCTCGGCCGCCTTGGAACCATCTGTGTATCGGACGCATCGCGGGATAAGGGGTTGGCACTGGTAGTCGCCCCAAGCGCGTCCGATGCTTGGAGCATTCCGAGGTGGCCCTGAAGCCTCTTCCGTCTAGCCGTTGGGGCCTTCCCGCCCCATCCCTCGCCTCGCACCCCGATTGATATGCGGTGAGGCTCCTCGGCCGCCTTGGAACTATCTGTGTATCGGACGCATCGCGGGATAAGGGGTTGGCACTGGTAGTCGTCCCAATCGCGTCCGATGCTTGGACCATTCCGAGGCGGCCCTGCAGCCTCTTCCGTTTAGCCGTCGGGGCCTTCCCGCCGCATCCCTCGCCTCGCATCCCGATTCCTATGCGGTGAGTCTTCTCGGCCGCCGCGGAACTATACCTGTTATTGCTACTGCATCCTTCGGCTGGTAACCTCCTCTGCCGCCTTGGAACGTTCTCTTTGTCGGACGCGTCGCGGGATAAGGGGTTGGCACTGGTAGTCGCCCCAAGCGCGCCCGATGCATAGACCGCTCCGAGTTGACCTTGCTTTCAGCCTCTCACATGCATAGACCTCTCTGAGTCGACCCTGCAGCCTCTCACGTTTAGCCTTTGGAATCTCGCCTCACAACATGATTGCTATCCTTGATGCATCCCTTGCCTCGAGCCCTGATTGCTTTCTTGGCTGCATCCCTCCTCTCCTCACAGCCCGGTTGTCATCACTGCTTCATCCGTCGCTTCATGCATTCTGGCTGCTGGGCCCTTCCCACCGCACACCTCGATTGCTATCTCTTCTGCATCACACACCCCGATTGCTATCTCTGCTACATCCCTCGGCTCTCACTTCTGCATCCTTCGCCTCCCACCTCGATTGCTATCAATGCTGCATCCGTAACCTCACACCCCGATTGCTATGCGGGGAGGCTCCTTGGCCGCCTTGGAAATTTCTGTGTGTCGGACGCACCGCGGGATAAGGGGTTGGCACTGGTAGTCGCCCCAAGTGCGCCCGATTCTTAGACCGCTTCGAGGTGACCTCGTAGCCTCTTTCGTCCAGGCTT
>NW_026728854.1:382500-427500 GCF_030272615.1 Cryptomeria japonica | reverse complement strand
ACCTTCGCCGCGGTGGGCACCTTGGCTGGGTTGGGCACCATTGAGCGCTCCGAAGTGTGCTCCAAGGTGCGCACCATGGCCCTCCAAGGTGCGCAGCATGGCGTGCACGAAGTCGGAGCCCGGTTTGCCCCGGGTGCGCACCTCGCGTGCACCTTCGCCAGGGTGGGCACCTCGGTGCGCACACCTTCTCAATGTTTTCTTGCCTTTTCTGGAAATTGGTGAAGGCAGCGCATCAAAGGTGCGCACCTCGGTGTGCTCCGAGGTGCGAACCCGAGAGCGCTCCGAGGTGCCCACGAAGTCGAAAGTCGGGTTAATTGCATTGTTTTCCCCGGGTGCGCTCCGAGGTGCGCAACATCGGTGCGCACCAAGGAGGGCTCCGAAGTGTGCTCCAAGGTGCGCACGATTCGGAGCTCGGTTTGCCCGGGGTGCGCACACCTTGGCTGGGTTGCGCACCCTTTGTGCGCTCCAAGGTGCGCACGAAGTCGGAGCTCGGTTTGCCCCGGGTGCGCACCTTCGCCAGGGTGCGCACCTTGATGCGCACGCCTTGGCTGGGCTGCGCACCTTGGTGGGCGCCATGGTGCGCACCTTTCGTGCGCTCCAAGGTGCGCACGAAGTCGGAGCTCGGTTTGCCCCGGGTGCGCACCTTGGTGGGCGCCATGGTGCACTCCGAGGTGCCCAAGATTGGTGCGCACCAAGGAGCGCTCCGAAGTGCGCTCCAAGGTGCGCAGGTGCGCGCGAAGTCGAAAGTTGGGTTAATTGTCCGGTTTGCCTCGGGTGCGCACCTTGCGTGCACCTTCGCCAGGGTGGGCGCCTTGGTGCGCACACCTTGGCTGGGCTGCGCACCCGGGCGCGCACACCTTGGCACCCGCGTTTCCTTCATTTTAAATTTTTTTTTTTTACAATCTCTCAAGTGGGAAATTCTATAATCTCAACTTTTTTTGCCTTTTCAGGAAACTTTTGAATGGAGCGCATCATTGGTGCGCTCCGAAGTGTGCTCCAAGGTGCGCACCTCTGGTGTGCTCCAAAGCTCTCTCTAGCTGCGTGCACCTGCCCCGGCCGCGCACCCGGCCCCGCCCAGCTTCGCTCACCTGTCCCGGGCGTCTGGTGCGGAACCTTAGAGTAAGAAACATCACCGTGCACCTTGGCCAACGTGCGCGACTCGACCGAGCGCGCACTGGCCGAGGTGCACACCGATTTCACCTGGGTGCGCGCGCAGCACCTCGGGCGCACCGGGGTGCGCGCACAACGCCCGGGTTGCACCGTGGCCTGTGTGCTCGGGGCGCCTCGGGTGCGCGCTCGGTGTCGCCCCCGCGCGCGCGGTAGTGCGGGCAGCGCACCCCGGCCCGGCCCGGCCCCGACGAGAACGCAAACGGGCAAAAGGTTTATTCAAATAGCATTGCGACGCCCGGCGAAAAACTAAAAAAGGGTGCAACACCGGGACTTCCCGGGAGGTCACCCATCCCAGTACTACTCCGGCCCAAGCGCGCTTAACTGCGGAGTTCTGATGGGATCCGGTGCACTAACGCTGGTATGATCGCACCCGTTATGAGCTTGTCGCAGTGTGTACTTAGCAAACCGCGACCCACGTGCGAATCCACCCCGGCCACCCACCCCCGTCGAGGTGCACACCCTCCCTCGCGAAGTGCGCCCCGTTCGCCAAGTGTGAGCCCTGCCCGGGTGCGCGCACCTTGCTAGGGCGTCGGGTGTGCACCCGGCCCGGCCTACGTGCGTGCACCTGGACGGGGCGTCGTGTGCGTGCAGTGTCCCGTCTGCAACGCGGTGCCCACACACCACCTCGGGCGCAACGACCTGCGCTCACATGTGGGCCGAGTGCACCTTGGTGCATGTTCGGGGCGCCTCGGGTGCACGCTCGATCTTGCCCCGGTGCACCAAGGCGCTCGGTTTGCCCCGGGTGCGCACTTGGTGCAAGGTGGGCACCCAAAATAGGGATCAAGCACCAAAACACAAGTTTCGGGATGCAAAATGGGACCCAAGGACCACAAATGCGTTCCAAGACCCATGATGGGTCCACGAGAACAAAAATGTGTTCCGAGACTTAATAAACAAATATTGGGTTTTAGGAGAAGAAACATGCTCTGATGCCCAAAACGAGAATCGACCCCGAAAAGGCCACAGGCCAAAAGTGGGATGCGAGACAAAAAAAAATGGGACCCGAGGACCAAAATTGGGTTCCCAGGTCGAAGACAGGGCAACCGGACAAGAAACGACCTCTAAGGCTCGAAATGAGTCCCGACGACTAAAACTTGACAAGAAGCACCCATCAGGCACCCAACTCGACACCCATGGGATGCCGACCCACCCGGGCTTCCACCTAGCACACCTTGGCACCCACCCACCCTCGCACCCAACCTCGCACCCAACTTAGCACCTTTGAACCCACATTGGCACTCACCCTGACCCTGGCACCTTGGAACCCACATTGGCACTCACCTTGACCCTGGCACCCACCTTTGCACTCACCTTGGGACCCACCCTGGCTCCCACCTCGGCACCCACCCAGACACCCACCTTGGTTCCTTGGCACCCACCTTGGATCCTTGGCACCCACCCCGACACCCACCTTGGCACGCAACTTGGCTACTTGCCACCCACCTTGGCTCCTTGACGCCCACCCCGACAACCACCCCGTGACCTACCCTGGCTAGGGTTGGTGCACACCCACCCTGGTGCCCACCTTGGCACCCACCCCATGACCCACCTTGGCACGCACCTTAGTACCCACCCCGTTACCCACCCTAGGACCCACCCCGTGACCCACCTTGGCCAGGGTGGGTGCCTTGGTGCGCACAACTTGCCTGGGCTGCACACCAGGGCGGGCTCAAGATGGCACCCGCGTTCCGTTTTTTTCACTATCTTTCAAAACGGAAATTTTAAAATCTCGTTTTTTTTTTTTTTTTGCCTTTTCTGGAAATTAGTGAAGGCAGCGCATCAAAGGTGCGCAATGCTGGTGCGAACCCGGGAGCGCTCCGATGTGTGCTCCAAGGTGCGGCGTGCACGAAGTCCGAGCCCGGCTTGCCCCGGGTGCGCACCTCGCGTGCACCTTCGCCGGGGTGAGCACCTTGGCTGGGTTGCGCGCCCTGGTGCGCACCAAGGAGCGCTCTGAAGTGTGCTCCAAGGTGCGGCGTGCACGAAGTCGGAGCTCGGTTTGCCCCGGGTGTGCACCTCGGGTGCGCACCTCGCGTGCACCTTCGCTGCGGTGGGCACCTTGGCTGGGTTGCGCGCCTTGGTGGGCACCATGCAGTGCACGAAGTCGGAGCCCGGTTTGCCCCGGGCGCGCACCTCCGCCAGGGTGGGCACCTTGGTGCGCACAACTTGCCTGGGCTGCGCACCAGGAAGGGCTCAAGATGGCACCCGCGTTCCGTTTTTTTCACTATCTTTCAGAACGGAAATTTTAAAATATCGTTTTTTTTTGCCTTTTCTGGAAATTAGTGAAGGCAGCGCATCAAAGGTGCGCAACGCTGGTGCGAACCTGGGAGCGCTCCGATGTGTGCTCCAAGGTGCGGCGTGCACGAAGTCGGAGCCCGGTTTGCCCCGGGTGCGCCCTGGTGGGCACCATGGTGCGCACCAAGGAGCGCTCCGAAGTGTGCTCCAAGGTGCGGCCTGCACGAAGTCGGAGCCCGGTTTGCCCCGGGCGTGCACCGCGGGTGGGCACCTTGGTGCGCATGCCTTGCCTGGGCTGCGCACCAGGGCGGGCTCAAGATGGCACCCGCGTTCCGTTTTTTTCACTATCTTTCAAAACGGAAATTTTAAAATCTCATTTTTTTTTGCCTTTTCTGGAAATTAGTGAAGGCAGCGCATCAAAGGTGCGCACCTCGCTGCCCACCACGGTGCGCAACGCCGGTGGGCACCCGGGAGTGCTTCGAAGTGTGCTCCAAGGTGCTGCGTGCACGTTGTCGGAGCCCGGTTTGCCCCGGGTGCGCACCTCGCGTGCACCTTCGTCGGGGTGGGCACCTTGGCTGGGTTTGCCCCGGCTGCGCTCCGAAGCGGGGTTATTGGAGCGCCGCCTCTTTTTTTGTCGGAGCGTTTGGTGGGGTTTCTCGCATTGGCTCTTCCCAGGCCCGGTTGCCACCCTGGCGCGCACGAAGTCGGAAGTAGGGTTAATTGCCCGGGTGCGCACCTTTGCCAGGGTGGGCACCTTACCTGGGCTGTGCACCAGGGCGGGCTCAAGATGGCACCCGCGTTCCGTTTTTTTCACTATCTTTCAAAACGGAAATTTTAAAATCTCCTCTTTTTTTTGCCTTTTCTGGAAATTAGTGAAGGCAGCGCATCAAAGGTGCGCACCTCGCTGCCCACCTTGGTGTGCTCTGAGGTGCGCACCCGGGAGCGCTACGAAGTGTGCTCCAAGGTGCGGCGTGCACGTTGTCGGAGCCCGGTTTGCCCCGGGTGCGCACCTCGCCTGCACCTTGGCCGGGGTGGGCACCCTGGCTGGGTTTGCCCAGGGTGCGCTCCGAAGCGGGGTTACTGGAGCGCCCCCTCTTTTTTTGTCAGAGCGTTTGGTGGGGTTTCTCGCATTAGCTCTTCCCAGGCCCGGTTGTTGGGTGCGCTCCCACCCTGGCGCGCGCGAAGTTGGAAGTTGGGTTAATTGCCCGGGCGCGCACCTTCGCCAGGGTGGGCACCTTGGTGCGCACACCTTGGCTGGGCTGCGCACCAGGGCGGGCTCAAGATGGCACCAGCATTCCCTTTTTCTCACTATCTTTCAAAACGGAAATTTTAAAATCTCGTTTTTTTTTGCCTTTTATGGAAATTAGTGAAGGCATCGCATCAAAGGTGCGCACCTCGCTGCCCACCTTGGTGTGCTCCGAGGTGCCCACCACGGTGCGCTCCGAGGTGCCCACCACGGTGCGCAACGCCGGTGCGAACCCGGGAGCGCCCCGATGTGTGCTCCAAGGTGCGGCGTGCACGAAGCCGGACCCCGGTTTGCCCCGGGTGCGCACCTCGCGTGCACCTTGGTGCGCACACCTTGGCTGGGTTGCGCGGCCTGGTGGGCACCATGGTGCGCACCAAGGAGCGCTCCAAAGTGTGCTCCAAGGTGCGGCGTGCACGAAGTCCTAGCCCGGTTTGCCCCGGGTGCGCACCTTCGCCGCGGTGGGCACCATGGCGTGCACGAAGTCGGAGCCCGGTTTGCCCCGGGTGCGCACCTCGCGTGCACCTTCGCCGGGGTGGGCACCTCGGCTGGGTTGCGCGCCCTGGTGCGCACCAAGGAGCGCTCCGAAGTGTGCTCCAAGGTGCGGCGTGCACGAAGTCGGAGCCCGGTTTGCCCCGGGTGCGCACCTTCGCCGCGGTGGGCACCCTGGTGCGCACCATGGCGTGCACGAAGTCGGAGCCCGGTTTGCCCCGGGTGCGCACCTCGCGTGCACCTTCGGCGGGGTTGCGCGCCCTGGTGCGCACCAAGGAGCGCTCCGAAGTGTGCTCCAAGGTGCGGCGTGCACGAAGTCGGAGCCCGGTTTGCCCCGGGTGCGCACCTCGCGTGCACCTTCGGTGGGGTTGCGCGCCCTGGTGGGCACCATGGTGCGCACCAAGGAGCGCTCCGAAGTGTGCTCCAAGGTGCGGCGTGCACGAAGTCGGAGCCCGGTTTGCCCCGGGTGCGCACCTCGCGTGCACCTTCGCCGCGGTGGGCACCATGGCGTGCACGAAGTCGGAGCCCGGTTTGCCCCGGGTGCGCACCTCGCGTGCACCTTCGCCGGGGTGGGCACCTCGGCTGGGTTGCGCGCCCTGGTGCGCACCAAGGAGCGCTCCGAAGTGTGCTCCAAGGTGCGGCGTGCACGAAGTCGGAGCCCGGTTTGCCCCGGGTGCGCACCTCGCGTGCACCTTCGCCGCGGTGGGCACCATGGCGTGCACGAAGTCGGAGCCCGGTTTGCCCCGGGTGCGCACCCCGCGTGCACCTTCGCCGGGGTGGGCACCTCGGCTGGGTTGCGCGCCCTGGTGCGCACCAAGGAGCGCTCCGAAGTGTGCTCCAAGGTGCGGCGTGCACGAAGTCGGAGCCCGGTTTGCCCCGGGTGCGCACCTCGCGTGCACCTTCGCCGCGGTGGGCACCTTGGCTGGGTTGGGCACCATTGAGCGCTCCGAAGTGTGCTCCAAGGTGCGCACCATGGCCCTCCAAGGTGCGCAGCATGGCGTGCACGAAGTCGGAGCCCGGTTTGCCCCGGGTGCGCACCTCGCGTGCACCTTCGCCAGGGTGGGCACCTCGGTGCGCACACCTTCTCAATGTTTTCTTGCCTTTTCTGGAAATTGGTGAAGGCAGCGCATCAAAGGTGCGCACCTCGGTGTGCTCCGAGGTGCGAACCCGAGAGCGCTCCGAGGTGCCCACGAAGTCGAAAGTCGGGTTAATTGCATTGTTTTCCCCGGGTGCGCTCCGAGGTGCGCAACATCGGTGCGCACCAAGGAGGGCTCCGAAGTGTGCTCCAAGGTGCGCACGATTCGGAGCTCGGTTTGCCCGGGGTGCGCACACCTTGGCTGGGTTGCGCACCCTTTGTGCGCTCCAAGGTGCGCACGAAGTCGGAGCTCGGTTTGCCCCGGGTGCGCACCTTCGCCAGGGTGCGCACCTTGATGCGCACGCCTTGGCTGGGCTGCGCACCTTGGTGGGCGCCATGGTGCGCACCTTTCGTGCGCTCCAAGGTGCGCACGAAGTCGGAGCTCGGTTTGCCCCGGGTGCGCACCTTGGTGGGCGCCATGGTGCACTCCGAGGTGCCCAAGATTGGTGCGCACCAAGGAGCGCTCCGAAGTGCGCTCCAAGGTGCGCAGGTGCGCGCGAAGTCGAAAGTTGGGTTAATTGTCCGGTTTGCCTCGGGTGCGCACCTTGCGTGCACCTTCGCCAGGGTGGGCGCCTTGGTGCGCACACCTTGGCTGGGCTGCGCACCCGGGCGCGCACACCTTGGCACCCGCGTTTCCTTCATTTTAAATTTTTTTTTTTTACAATCTCTCAAGTGGGAAATTCTATAATCTCAACTTTTTTTGCCTTTTCAGGAAACTTTTGAATGGAGCGCATCATTGGTGCGCTCCGAAGTGTGCTCCAAGGTGCGCACCTCTGGTGTGCTCCAAAGCTCTCTCCAGCTGCGTGCACCTGCCCCGGCCGCGCACCCGGCCCCGCCCAGCTTCGCTCACCTGTCCCGGGCGTCTGGTGCGGAACCTTAGAGTAAGAAACATCACCGTGCACCTTGGCCAACGTGCGCGACTCGACCGAGCGCGCACTGGCCGAGGTGCACACCGATTTCACCTGGGTGCGCGCGCAGCACCTCGGGCGCACCGGGGTGCGCGCACAACGCCCGGGTTGCACCGTGGCCTGTGTGCTCGGGGCGCCTCGGGTGCGCGCTCGGTGTCGCCCCCCGCGCGCGCGGTAGTGCGGGCAGCGCACCCCGGCCCGGCCCGGCCCCGACGAGAACGCAAACGGGCAAAAGGTTTATTCAAATAGCATTGCGACGCCCGGCGAAAAACTAAGAAAGGGTGCAACACCGGGACTTCCCGGGAGGTCACCCATCCCAGTACTACTCCGGCCCAAGCGCGCTTAACTGCGGAGTTCTGATGGGATCCGGTGCACTAACGCTGGTATGATCGCACCCGTTATGAGCTTGTCGCAGTGTGTACTTAGCAAACCGCGACCCACGTGCGAATCCACCCCGGCCACCCACCCCCGTCGAGGTGCACACCCTCCCTCGCGAAGTGCGCCCCGTTCGCCAAGTGTGAGCCCTGCCCGGGTGCGCGCACCTTGCTAGGGCGTCGGGTGTGCACCCGGCCCGGCCTACGTGCGTGCACCTGGACGGGGCGTCGTGTGCGTGCAGTGTCCCGTCTGCAACGCGGTGCCCACACACCACCTCGGGCGCAACGACCTGCGCTCACATGTGGGCCGAGTGCACCTTGGTGCATGTTCGGGGCGCCTCGGGTGCACGCTCGATCTTGCCCCGGTGCACCAAGGCGCTCGGTTTGCCCCGGGTGCGCACTTGGTGCAAGGTGGGCACCCAAAATAGGGATCAAGCACCAAAACACAAGTTTCGGGATGCAAAATGGGACCCAAGGACCACAAATGCGTTCCAAGACCCATGATGGGTCCACGAGAACAAAAATGTGTTCCGAGACTTAATAAACAAATATTGGGTTTTAGGAGAAGAAACATGCTCTGATGCCCAAAACGAGAATCGACCCCGAAAAGGCCACAGGCCAAAAGTGGGATGCGAGACAAAAAAAAATGGGACCCGAGGACCAAAATTGGGTTCCCAGGTCGAAGACAGGGCAACCGGACAAGAAACGACCTCTAAGGCTCGAAATGAGTCCCGACGACTAAAACTTGACAAGAAGCACCCATCAGGCACCCAACTCGACACCCATGGGATGCCGACCCACCCGGGCTTCCACCTAGCACACCTTGGCACCCACCCACCCTCGCACCCAACCTCGCACCCAACTTAGCACCTTTGAACCCACATTGGCACTCACCCTGACCCTGGCACCTTGGAACCCACATTGGCACTCACCTTGACCCTGGCACCCACCTTTGCACTCACCTTGGGACCCACCCTGGCTCCCACCTCGGCACCCACCCAGACACCCACCTTGGTTCCTTGGCACCCACCTTGGATCCTTGGCACCCACCCCGACACCCACCTTGGCACGCAACTTGGCTACTTGCCACCCACCTTGGCTCCTTGACGCCCACCCCGACAACCACCCCGTGACCTACCCTGGCTAGGGTTGGTGCACACCCACCCTGGTGCCCACCTTGGCACCCACCCCATGACCCACCTTGGCACGCACCTTAGTACCCACCCCGTTACCCACCCTAGGACCCACCCCGTGACCCACCTTGGCCAGGGTGGGTGCCTTGGTGCGCACAACTTGCCTGGGCTGCACACCAGGGCGGGCTCAAGATGGCACCCGCGTTCCGTTTTTTTCACTATCTTTCAAAACGGAAATTTTAAAATCTCGTTTTTTTTTTTTTTTTGCCTTTTCTGGAAATTAGTGAAGGCAGCGCATCAAAGGTGCGCAATGCTGGTGCGAACCCGGGAGCGCTCCGATGTGTGCTCCAAGGTGCGGCGTGCACGAAGTCCGAGCCCGGCTTGCCCCGGGTGCGCACCTCGCGTGCACCTTCGCCGGGGTGAGCACCTTGGCTGGGTTGCGCGCCCTGGTGCGCACCAAGGAGCGCTCTGAAGTGTGCTCCAAGGTGCGGCGTGCACGAAGTCGGAGCTCGGTTTGCCCCGGGTGTGCACCTCGGGTGCGCACCTCGCGTGCACCTTCGCTGCGGTGGGCACCTTGGCTGGGTTGCGCGCCTTGGTGGGCACCATGCAGTGCACGAAGTCGGAGCCCGGTTTGCCCCGGGCGCGCACCTCCGCCAGGGTGGGCACCTTGGTGCGCACAACTTGCCTGGGCTGCGCACCAGGAAGGGCTCAAGATGGCACCCGCGTTCCGTTTTTTTCACTATCTTTCAGAACGGAAATTTTAAAATATCGTTTTTTTTTGCCTTTTCTGGAAATTAGTGAAGGCAGCGCATCAAAGGTGCGCAACGCTGGTGCGAACCTGGGAGCGCTCCGATGTGTGCTCCAAGGTGCGGCGTGCACGAAGTCGGAGCCCGGTTTGCCCCGGGTGCGCCCTGGTGGGCACCATGGTGCGCACCAAGGAGCGCTCCGAAGTGTGCTCCAAGGTGCGGCCTGCACGAAGTCGGAGCCCGGTTTGCCCCGGGCGTGCACCGCGGGTGGGCACCTTGGTGCGCATGCCTTGCCTGGGCTGCGCACCAGGGCGGGCTCAAGATGGCACCCGCGTTCCGTTTTTTTCACTATCTTTCAAAACGGAAATTTTAAAATCTCATTTTTTTTTGCCTTTTCTGGAAATTAGTGAAGGCAGCGCATCAAAGGTGCGCACCTCGCTGCCCACCACGGTGCGCAACGCCGGTGGGCACCCGGGAGTGCTTCGAAGTGTGCTCCAAGGTGCTGCGTGCACGTTGTCGGAGCCCGGTTTGCCCCGGGTGCGCACCTCGCGTGCACCTTCGTCGGGGTGGGCACCTTGGCTGGGTTTGCCCCGGCTGCGCTCCGAAGCGGGGTTATTGGAGCGCCGCCTCTTTTTTTGTCGGAGCGTTTGGTGGGGTTTCTCGCATTGGCTCTTCCCAGGCCCGGTTGCCACCCTGGCGCGCACGAAGTCGGAAGTAGGGTTAATTGCCCGGGTGCGCACCTTTGCCAGGGTGGGCACCTTACCTGGGCTGTGCACCAGGGCGGGCTCAAGATGGCACCCGCGTTCCGTTTTTTTCACTATCTTTCAAAACGGAAATTTTAAAATCTCCTCTTTTTTTTGCCTTTTCTGGAAATTAGTGAAGGCAGCGCATCAAAGGTGCGCACCTCGCTGCCCACCTTGGTGTGCTCTGAGGTGCGCACCCGGGAGCGCTACGAAGTGTGCTCCAAGGTGCGGCGTGCACGTTGTCGGAGCCCGGTTTGCCCCGGGTGCGCACCTCGCCTGCACCTTGGCCGGGGTGGGCACCCTGGCTGGGTTTGCCCAGGGTGCGCTCCGAAGCGGGGTTACTGGAGCGCCCCCTCTTTTTTTGTCAGAGCGTTTGGTGGGGTTTCTCGCATTGGCTCTTCCCAGGCCCGGTTGTTGGGTGCGCTCCCACCCTGGCGCGCGCGAAGTTGGAAGTTGGGTTAATTGCCCGGGCGCGCACCTTCGCCAGGGTGGGCACCTTGGTGCGCACACCTTGGCTGGGCTGCGCACCAGGGCGGGCTCAAGATGGCACCAGCATTCCCTTTTTCTCACTATCTTTCAAAACGGAAATTTTAAAATCTCGTTTTCTTTTGCCTTTTATGGAAATTAGTGAAGGCATCGCATCAAAGGTGCGCACCTCGCTGCCCACCTTGGTGTGCTCCGAGGTGCCCACCACGGTGCGCTCCGAGGTGCCCACCACGGTGCGCAACGCCGGTGCGAACCCGGGAGCGCCCCGATGTGTGCTCCAAGGTGCGGCGTGCACGAAGCCGGACCCCGGTTTGCCCCGGGTGCGCACCTCGCGTGCACCTTGGTGCGCACACCTTGGCTGGGTTGCGCGGCCTGGTGGGCACCATGGTGCGCACCAAGGAGCGCTCCGAAGTGTGCTCCAAGGTGCGGCGTGCACGAAGTCCTAGCCCGGTTTGCCCCGGGTGCGCACCTTCGCCGCGGTGGGCACCATGGCGTGCACGAAGTCGGAGCCCGGTTTGCCCCGGGTGCGCACCTCGCGTGCACCTTCGCCGGGGTGGGCACCTCGGCTGGGTTGCGCGCCCTGGTGCGCACCAAGGAGCGCTCCGAAGTGTGCTCCAAGGTGCGGCGTGCACGAAGTCGGAGCCCGGTTTGCCCCGGGTGCGCACCTTCGCCGCGGTGGGCACCCTGGTGCGCACCATGGCGTGCACGAAGTCGGAGCCCGGTTTGCCCCGGGTGCGCACCTCGCGTGCACCTTCGGCGGGGTTGCGCGCCCTGGTGCGCACCAAGGAGCGCTCCGAAGTGTGCTCCAAGGTGCGGCGTGCACGAAGTCGGAGCCCGGTTTGCCCCGGGTGCGCACCTCGCGTGCACCTTCGGCGGGGTTGCGCGCCCTGGTGGGCACCATGGTGCGCACCAAGGAGCGCTCCGAAGTGTGCTCCAAGGTGCGGCGTGCACGAAGTCGGAGCCCGGTTTGCCCCGGGTGCGCACCTCGCGTGCACCTTCGCCGCGGTGGGCACCATGGCGTGCACGAAGTCGGAGCCCGGTTTGCCCCGGGTGCGCACCTCGCGTGCACCTTCGCCGCGGTGGGCACCATGGCGTGCACGAAGTCGGAGCCCGGTTTGCCCCGGGTGCGCACCTCGCGTGCACCTTCGCTGGGGTGGGCACCTCGGCTGGGTTGCGCGCCCTGGTGCGCACCAAGGAGCGCTCCGAAGTGTGCTCCAAGGTGCGGCGTGCACGAAGTCGGAGCCCGGTTTGCCCCGGGTGCGCACCTCGCGTGCACCTTCGCCGCGGTGGGCACCATGGCGTGCACGAAGTCGGAGCCCGGTTTGCCCCGGGTGCGCACCCCGCGTGCACCTTCGCCGGGGTGGGCACCTCGGCTGGGTTGCGCGCCCTGGTGCGCACCAAGGAGCGCTCCGAAGTGTGCTCCAAGGTGCGGCGTGCACGAAGTCGGAGCCCGGTTTACCCCGGGTGCGCACCTCGCGTGCACCTTCGCCGCGGTGGGCACCTTGGCTGGGTTGGGCACCATTGAGCGCTCCGAAGTGTGCTCCAAGGTGCGCACCATGGCCCTCCAAGGTGCGCAGCATGGCGTGCACGAAGTCGGAGCCCGGTTTGCCCCGGGTGCGCACCTCGCGTGCACCTTCGCCAGGGTGGGCACCTCGGTGCGCACACCTTCTCAATGTTTTCTTGCCTTTTCTGGAAATTGGTGAAGGCAGCGCATCAAAGGTGCGCACCTCGGTGTGCTCCGAGGTGCGAACCCGAGAGCGCTCCGAGGTGCCCACGAAGTCGAAAGTCGGGTTAATTGCATTGTTTTCCCCGGGTGCGCTCCGAGGTGCGCAACATCGGTGCGCACCAAGGAGGGCTCCGAAGTGTGCTCCAAGGTGCGCACGATTCGGAGCTCGGTTTGCCCGGGGTGCGCACACCTTGGCTGGGTTGCGCACCCTTTGTGCGCTCCAAGGTGCGCACGAAGTCGGAGCTCGGTTTGCCCCGGGTGCGCACCTTCGCCAGGGTGCGCACCTTGATGCGCACGCCTTGGCTGGGCTGCGCACCTTGGTGGGCGCCATGGTGCGCACCTTTCGTGCGCTCCAAGGTGCGCACGAAGTCGGAGCTCGGTTTGCCCCGGGTGCGCACCTTGGTGGGCGCCATGGTGCACTCCGAGGTGCCCAAGATTGGTGCGCACCAAGGAGCGCTCCGAAGTGCGCTCCAAGGTGCGCAGGTGCGCGCGAAGTCGAAAGTTGGGTTAATTGTCCGGTTTGCCTCGGGTGCGCACCTTGCGTGCACCTTCGCCAGGGTGGGCGCCTTGGTGCGCACACCTTGGCTGGGCTGCGCACCCGGGCGCGCACACCTTGGCACCCGCGTTTCCTTCATTTTAAATTTTTTTTTTTTACAATCTCTCAAGTGGGAAATTCTATAATCTCAACTTTTTTTGCCTTTTCAGGAAACTTTTGAATGGAGCGCATCATTGGTGCGCTCCGAAGTGTGCTCCAAGGTGCGCACCTCTGGTGTGCTCCAAAGCTCTCTCCAGCTGCGTGCACCTGCCCCGGCCGCGCACCCGGCCCCGCCCAGCTTCGCTCACCTGTCCCGGGCGTCTGGTGCGGAACCTTAGAGTAAGAAACATCACCGTGCACCTTGGCCAACGTGCGCGACTCGACCGAGCGCGCACTGGCCGAGGTGCACACCGATTTCACCTGGGTGCGCGCGCAGCACCTCGGGCGCACCGGGGTGCGCGCACAACGCCCGGGTTGCACCGTGGCCTGTGTGCTCGGGGCGCCTCGGGTGCGCGCTCGGTGTCGCCCCCCGCGCGCGCGGTAGTGCGGGCAGCGCACCCCGGCCCGGCCCGGCCCCGACGAGAACGCAAACGGGCAAAAGGTTTATTCAAATAGCATTGCGACGCCCGGCGAAAAACTAAAAAAGGGTGCAACACCGGGACTTCCCGGGAGGTCACCCATCCCAGTACTACTCCGGCCCAAGCGCGCTTAACTGCGGAGTTCTGATGGGATCCGGTGCACTAACGCTGGTATGATCGCACCCGTTATGAGCTTGTCGCAGTGTGTACTTAGCAAACCGCGACCCACGTGCGAATCCACCCCGGCCACCCACCCCCGTCGAGGTGCACACCCTCCCTCGCGAAGTGCGCCCCGTTCGCCAAGTGTGAGCCCTGCCCGGGTGCGCGCACCTTGCTAGGGCGTCGGGTGTGCACCCGGCCCGGCCTACGTGCGTGCACCTGGACGGGGCGTCGTGTGCGTGCAGTGTCCCGTCTGCAACGCGGTGCCCACACACCACCTCGGGCGCAACGACCTGCGCTCACATGTGGGCCGAGTGCACCTTGGTGCATGTTCGGGGCGCCTCGGGTGCACGCTCGATCTTGCCCCGGTGCACCAAGGCGCTCGGTTTGCCCCGGGTGCGCACTTGGTGCAAGGTGGGCACCCAAAATAGGGATCAAGCACCAAAACACAAGTTTCGGGATGCAAAATGGGACCCAAGGACCACAAATGCGTTCCAAGACCCATGATGGGTCCACGAGAACAAAAATGTGTTCCGAGACTTAATAAACAAATATTGGGTTTTAGGAGAAGAAACATGCTCTGATGCCCAAAACGAGAATCGACCCCGAAAAGGCCACAGGCCAAAAGTGGGATGCGAGACAAAAAAAAATGGGACCCGAGGACCAAAATTGGGTTCCCAGGTCGAAGACAGGGCAACCGGACAAGAAACGACCTCTAAGGCTCGAAATGAGTCCCGACGACTAAAACTTGACAAGAAGCACCCATCAGGCACCCAACTCGACACCCATGGGATGCCGACCCACCCGGGCTTCCACCTAGCACACCTTGGCACCCACCCACCCTCGCACCCAACCTCGCACCCAACTTAGCACCTTTGAACCCACATTGGCACTCACCCTGACCCTGGCACCTTGGAACCCACATTGGCACTCACCTTGACCCTGGCACCCACCTTTGCACTCACCTTGGGACCCACCCTGGCTCCCACCTCGGCACCCACCCAGACACCCACCTTGGTTCCTTGGCACCCACCTTGGATCCTTGGCACCCACCCCGACACCCACCTTGGCACGCAACTTGGCTACTTGCCACCCACCTTGGCTCCTTGACGCCCACCCCGACAACCACCCCGTGACCTACCCTGGCTAGGGTTGGTGCACACCCACCCTGGTGCCCACCTTGGCACCCACCCCATGACCCACCTTGGCACGCACCTTAGTACCCACCCCGTTACCCACCCTAGGACCCACCCCGTGACCCACCTTGGCCAGGGTGGGTGCCTTGGTGCGCACAACTTGCCTGGGCTGCACACCAGGGCGGGCTCAAGATGGCACCCGCGTTCCGTTTTTTTCACTATCTTTCAAAACGGAAATTTTAAAATCTCGTTTTTTTTTTTTTTTTGCCTTTTCTGGAAATTAGTGAAGGCAGCGCATCAAAGGTGCGCAATGCTGGTGCGAACCCGGGAGCGCTCCGATGTGTGCTCCAAGGTGCGGCGTGCACGAAGTCCGAGCCCGGCTTGCCCCGGGTGCGCACCTCGCGTGCACCTTCGCCGGGGTGAGCACCTTGGCTGGGTTGCGCGCCCTGGTGCGCACCAAGGAGCGCTCTGAAGTGTGCTCCAAGGTGCGGCGTGCACGAAGTCGGAGCTCGGTTTGCCCCGGGTGTGCACCTCGGGTGCGCACCTCGCGTGCACCTTCGCTGCGGTGGGCACCTTGGCTGGGTTGCGCGCCTTGGTGGGCACCATGCAGTGCACGAAGTCGGAGCCCGGTTTGCCCCGGGCGCGCACCTCCGCCAGGGTGGGCACCTTGGTGCGCACAACTTGCCTGGGCTGCGCACCAGGAAGGGCTCAAGATGGCACCCGCGTTCCGTTTTTTTCACTATCTTTCAGAACGGAAATTTTAAAATATCGTTTTTTTTTGCCTTTTCTGGAAATTAGTGAAGGCAGCGCATCAAAGGTGCGCAACGCTGGTGCGAACCTGGGAGCGCTCCGATGTGTGCTCCAAGGTGCGGCGTGCACGAAGTCGGAGCCCGGTTTGCCCCGGGTGCGCCCTGGTGGGCACCATGGTGCGCACCAAGGAGCGCTCCGAAGTGTGCTCCAAGGTGCGGCCTGCACGAAGTCGGAGCCCGGTTTGCCCCGGGCGTGCACCGCGGGTGGGCACCTTGGTGCGCATGCCTTGCCTGGGCTGCGCACCAGGGCGGGCTCAAGATGGCACCCGCGTTCCGTTTTTTTCACTATCTTTCAAAACGGAAATTTTAAAATCTCATTTTTTTTTGCCTTTTCTGGAAATTAGTGAAGGCAGCGCATCAAAGGTGCGCACCTCGCTGCCCACCACGGTGCGCAACGCCGGTGGGCACCCGGGAGTGCTTCGAAGTGTGCTCCAAGGTGCTGCGTGCACGTTGTCGGAGCCCGGTTTGCCCCGGGTGCGCACCTCGCGTGCACCTTCGTCGGGGTGGGCACCTTGGCTGGGTTTGCCCCGGCTGCGCTCCGAAGCGGGGTTATTGGAGCGCCGCCTCTTTTTTTGTCGGAGCGTTTGGTGGGGTTTCTCGCATTGGCTCTTCCCAGGCCCGGTTGCCACCCTGGCGCGCACGAAGTCGGAAGTAGGGTTAATTGCCCGGGTGCGCACCTTTGCCAGGGTGGGCACCTTACCTGGGCTGTGCACCAGGGCGGGCTCAAGATGGCACCCGCGTTCCGTTTTTTTCACTATCTTTCAAAACGGAAATTTTAAAATCTCCTCTTTTTTTTGCCTTTTCTGGAAATTAGTGAAGGCAGCGCATCAAAGGTGCGCACCTCGCTGCCCACCTTGGTGTGCTCTGAGGTGCGCACCCGGGAGCGCTACGAAGTGTGCTCCAAGGTGCGGCGTGCACGTTGTCGGAGCCCGGTTTGCCCCGGGTGCGCACCTCGCCTGCACCTTGGCCGGGGTGGGCACCCTGGCTGGGTTTGCCCAGGGTGCGCTCCGAAGCGGGGTTACTGGAGCGCCCCCTCTTTTTTTGTCAGAGCGTTTGGTGGGGTTTCTCGCATTGGCTCTTCCCAGGCCCGGTTGTTGGGTGCGCTCCCACCCTGGCGCGCGCGAAGTTGGAAGTTGGGTTAATTGCCCGGGCGCGCACCTTCGCCAGGGTGGGCACCTTGGTGCGCACACCTTGGCTGGGCTGCGCACCAGGGCGGGCTCAAGATGGCACCAGCATTCCCTTTTTCTCACTATCTTTCAAAACGGAAATTTTAAAATCTCGTTTTTTTTTGCCTTTTATGGAAATTAGTGAAGGCATCGCATCAAAGGTGCGCACCTCGCTGCCCACCTTGGTGTGCTCCGAGGTGCCCACCACGGTGCGCTCCGAGGTGCCCACCACGGTGCGCAACGCCGGTGCGAACCCGGGAGCGCCCCGATGTGTGCTCCAAGGTGCGGCGTGCACGAAGCCGGACCCCGGTTTGCCCCGGGTGCGCACCTCGCGTGCACCTTGGTGCGCACACCTTGGCTGGGTTGCGCGGCCTGGTGGGCACCATGGTGCGCACCAAGGAGCGCTCCAAAGTGTGCTCCAAGGTGCGGCGTGCACGAAGTCCTAGCCCGGTTTGCCCCGGGTGCGCACCTTCGCCGCGGTGGGCACCATGGCGTGCACGAAGTCGGAGCCCGGTTTGCCCCGGGTGCGCACCTCGCGTGCACCTTCGCCGGGGTGGGCACCTCGGCTGGGTTGCGCGCCCTGGTGCGCACCAAGGAGCGCTCCGAAGTGTGCTCCAAGGTGCGGCGTGCACGAAGTCGGAGCCCGGTTTGCCCCGGGTGCGCACCTTCGCCGCGGTGGGCACCCTGGTGCGCACCATGGCGTGCACGAAGTCGGAGCCCGGTTTGCCCCGGGTGCGCACCTCGCGTGCACCTTCGGCGGGGTTGCGCGCCCTGGTGCGCACCAAGGAGCGCTCCGAAGTGTGCTCCAAGGTGCGGCGTGCACGAAGTCGGAGCCCGGTTTGCCCCGGGTGCGCACCTCGCGTGCACCTTCGGCGGGGTTGCGCGCCCTGGTGGGCACCATGGTGCGCACCAAGGAGCGCTCCGAAGTGTGCTCCAAGGTGCGGCGTGCACGAAGTCGGAGCCCGGTTTGCCCCGGGTGCGCACCTCGCGTGCACCTTCGCCGCGGTGGGCACCATGGCGTGCACGAAGTCGGAGCCCGGTTTGCCCCGGGTGCGCACCTCGCGTGCACCTTCGCCGGGGTGGGCACCTCGGCTGGGTTGCGCGCCCTGGTGCGCACCAAGGAGCGCTCCGAAGTGTGCTCCAAGGTGCGGCGTGCACGAAGTCGGAGCCCGGTTTGCCCCGGGTGCGCACCTCGCGTGCACCTTCGCCGCGGTGGGCACCATGGCGTGCACGAAGTCGGAGCCCGGTTTGCCCCGGGTGCGCACCCCGCGTGCACCTTCGCCGGGGTGGGCACCTCGGCTGGGTTGCGCGCCCTGGTGCGCACCAAGGAGCGCTCCGAAGTGTGCTCCAAGGTGCGGCGTGCACGAAGTCGGAGCCCGGTTTGCCCCGGGTGCGCACCTCGCGTGCACCTTCGCCGCGGTGGGCACCTTGGCTGGGTTGGGCACCATTGAGCGCTCCGAAGTGTGCTCCAAGGTGCGCACCATGGCCCTCCAAGGTGCGCAGCATGGCGTGCACGAAGTCGGAGCCCGGTTTGCCCCGGGTGCGCACCTCGCGTGCACCTTCGCCAGGGTGGGCACCTCGGTGCGCACACCTTCTCAATGTTTTCTTGCCTTTTCTGGAAATTGGTGAAGGCAGCGCATCAAAGGTGCGCACCTCGGTGTGCTCCGAGGTGCGAACCCGAGAGCGCTCCGAGGTGCCCACGAAGTCGAAAGTCGGGTTAATTGCATTGTTTTCCCCGGGTGCGCTCCGAGGTGCGCAACATCGGTGCGCACCAAGGAGGGCTCCGAAGTGTGCTCCAAGGTGCGCACGATTCGGAGCTCGGTTTGCCCGGGGTGCGCACACCTTGGCTGGGTTGCGCACCCTTTGTGCGCTCCAAGGTGCGCACGAAGTCGGAGCTCGGTTTGCCCCGGGTGCGCACCTTCGCCAGGGTGCGCACCTTGATGCGCACGCCTTGGCTGGGCTGCGCACCTTGGTGGGCGCCATGGTGCGCACCTTTCGTGCGCTCCAAGGTGCGCACGAAGTCGGAGCTCGGTTTGCCCCGGGTGCGCACCTTGGTGGGCGCCATGGTGCACTCCGAGGTGCCCAAGATTGGTGCGCACCAAGGAGCGCTCCGAAGTGCGCTCCAAGGTGCGCAGGTGCGCGCGAAGTCGAAAGTTGGGTTAATTGTCCGGTTTGCCTCGGGTGCGCACCTTGCGTGCACCTTCGCCAGGGTGGGCGCCTTGGTGCGCACACCTTGGCTGGGCTGCGCACCCGGGCGCGCACACCTTGGCACCCGCGTTTCCTTCATTTTAAATTTTTTTTTTTTACAATCTCTCAAGTGGGAAATTCTATAATCTCAACTTTTTTTGCCTTTTCAGGAAACTTTTGAATGGAGCGCATCATTGGTGCGCTCCGAAGTGTGCTCCAAGGTGCGCACCTCTGGTGTGCTCCAAAGCTCTCTCCAGCTGCGTGCACCTGCCCCGGCCGCGCACCCGGCCCCGCCCAGCTTCGCTCACCTGTCCCGGGCGTCTGGTGCGGAACCTTAGAGTAAGAAACATCACCGTGCACCTTGGCCAACGTGCGCGACTCGACCGAGCGCGCACTGGCCGAGGTGCACACCGATTTCACCTGGGTGCGCGCGCAGCACCTCGGGCGCACCGGGGTGCGCGCACAACGCCCGGGTTGCACCGTGGCCTGTGTGCTCGGGGCGCCTCGGGTGCGCGCTCGGTGTCGCCCCCCGCGCGCGCGGTAGTGCGGGCAGCGCACCCCGGCCCGGCCCGGCCCCGACGAGAACGCAAACGGGCAAAAGGTTTATTCAAATAGCATTGCGACGCCCGGCGAAAAACTAAGAAAGGGTGCAACACCGGGACTTCCCGGGAGGTCACCCATCCCAGTACTACTCCGGCCCAAGCGCGCTTAACTGCGGAGTTCTGATGGGATCCGGTGCACTAACGCTGGTATGATCGCACCCGTTATGAGCTTGTCGCAGTGTGTACTTAGCAAACCGCGACCCACGTGCGAATCCACCCCGGCCACCCACCCCCGTCGAGGTGCACACCCTCCCTCGCGAAGTGCGCCCCGTTCGCCAAGTGTGAGCCCTGCCCGGGTGCGCGCACCTTGCTAGGGCGTCGGGTGTGCACCCGGCCCGGCCTACGTGCGTGCACCTGGACGGGGCGTCGTGTGCGTGCAGTGTCCCGTCTGCAACGCGGTGCCCACACACCACCTCGGGCGCAACGACCTGCGCTCACATGTGGGCCGAGTGCACCTTGGTGCATGTTCGGGGCGCCTCGGGTGCACGCTCGATCTTGCCCCGGTGCACCAAGGCGCTCGGTTTGCCCCGGGTGCGCACTTGGTGCAAGGTGGGCACCCAAAATAGGGATCAAGCACCAAAACACAAGTTTCGGGATGCAAAATGGGACCCAAGGACCACAAATGCGTTCCAAGACCCATGATGGGTCCACGAGAACAAAAATGTGTTCCGAGACTTAATAAACAAATATTGGGTTTTAGGAGAAGAAACATGCTCTGATGCCCAAAACGAGAATCGACCCCGAAAAGGCCACAGGCCAAAAGTGGGATGCGAGACAAAAAAAAATGGGACCCGAGGACCAAAATTGGGTTCCCAGGTCGAAGACAGGGCAACCGGACAAGAAACGACCTCTAAGGCTCGAAATGAGTCCCGACGACTAAAACTTGACAAGAAGCACCCATCAGGCACCCAACTCGACACCCATGGGATGCCGACCCACCCGGGCTTCCACCTAGCACACCTTGGCACCCACCCACCCTCGCACCCAACCTCGCACCCAACTTAGCACCTTTGAACCCACATTGGCACTCACCCTGACCCTGGCACCTTGGAACCCACATTGGCACTCACCTTGACCCTGGCACCCACCTTTGCACTCACCTTGGGACCCACCCTGGCTCCCACCTCGGCACCCACCCAGACACCCACCTTGGTTCCTTGGCACCCACCTTGGATCCTTGGCACCCACCCCGACACCCACCTTGGCACGCAACTTGGCTACTTGCCACCCACCTTGGCTCCTTGACGCCCACCCCGACAACCACCCCGTGACCTACCCTGGCTAGGGTTGGTGCACACCCACCCTGGTGCCCACCTTGGCACCCACCCCATGACCCACCTTGGCACGCACCTTAGTACCCACCCCGTTACCCACCCTAGGACCCACCCCGTGACCCACCTTGGCCAGGGTGGGTGCCTTGGTGCGCACAACTTGCCTGGGCTGCACACCAGGGCGGGCTCAAGATGGCACCCGCGTTCCGTTTTTTTCACTATCTTTCAAAACGGAAATTTTAAAATCTCGTTTTTTTTTTTTTTTTGCCTTTTCTGGAAATTAGTGAAGGCAGCGCATCAAAGGTGCGCAATGCTGGTGCGAACCCGGGAGCGCTCCGATGTGTGCTCCAAGGTGCGGCGTGCACGAAGTCCGAGCCCGGCTTGCCCCGGGTGCGCACCTCGCGTGCACCTTCGCCGGGGTGAGCACCTTGGCTGGGTTGCGCGCCCTGGTGCGCACCAAGGAGCGCTCTGAAGTGTGCTCCAAGGTGCGGCGTGCACGAAGTCGGAGCTCGGTTTGCCCCGGGTGTGCACCTCGGGTGCGCACCTCGCGTGCACCTTCGCTGCGGTGGGCACCTTGGCTGGGTTGCGCGCCTTGGTGGGCACCATGCAGTGCACGAAGTCGGAGCCCGGTTTGCCCCGGGCGCGCACCTCCGCCAGGGTGGGCACCTTGGTGCGCACAACTTGCCTGGGCTGCGCACCAGGAAGGGCTCAAGATGGCACCCGCGTTCCGTTTTTTTCACTATCTTTCAGAACGGAAATTTTAAAATATCGTTTTTTTTTGCCTTTTCTGGAAATTAGTGAAGGCAGCGCATCAAAGGTGCGCAACGCTGGTGCGAACCTGGGAGCGCTCCGATGTGTGCTCCAAGGTGCGGCGTGCACGAAGTCGGAGCCCGGTTTGCCCCGGGTGCGCCCTGGTGGGCACCATGGTGCGCACCAAGGAGCGCTCCGAAGTGTGCTCCAAGGTGCGGCCTGCACGAAGTCGGAGCCCGGTTTGCCCCGGGCGTGCACCGCGGGTGGGCACCTTGGTGCGCATGCCTTGCCTGGGCTGCGCACCAGGGCGGGCTCAAGATGGCACCCGCGTTCCGTTTTTTTCACTATCTTTCAAAACGGAAATTTTAAAATCTCATTTTTTTTTGCCTTTTCTGGAAATTAGTGAAGGCAGCGCATCAAAGGTGCGCACCTCGCTGCCCACCACGGTGCGCAACGCCGGTGGGCACCCGGGAGTGCTTCGAAGTGTGCTCCAAGGTGCTGCGTGCACGTTGTCGGAGCCCGGTTTGCCCCGGGTGCGCACCTCGCGTGCACCTTCGTCGGGGTGGGCACCTTGGCTGGGTTTGCCCCGGCTGCGCTCCGAAGCGGGGTTATTGGAGCGCCGCCTCTTTTTTTGTCGGAGCGTTTGGTGGGGTTTCTCGCATTGGCTCTTCCCAGGCCCGGTTGCCACCCTGGCGCGCACGAAGTCGGAAGTAGGGTTAATTGCCCGGGTGCGCACCTTTGCCAGGGTGGGCACCTTACCTGGGCTGTGCACCAGGGCGGGCTCAAGATGGCACCCGCGTTCCGTTTTTTTCACTATCTTTCAAAACGGAAATTTTAAAATCTCCTCTTTTTTTTGCCTTTTCTGGAAATTAGTGAAGGCAGCGCATCAAAGGTGCGCACCTCGCTGCCCACCTTGGTGTGCTCTGAGGTGCGCACCCGGGAGCGCTACGAAGTGTGCTCCAAGGTGCGGCGTGCACGTTGTCGGAGCCCGGTTTGCCCCGGGTGCGCACCTCGCCTGCACCTTGGCCGGGGTGGGCACCCTGGCTGGGTTTGCCCAGGGTGCGCTCCGAAGCGGGGTTACTGGAGCGCCCCCTCTTTTTTTGTCAGAGCGTTTGGTGGGGTTTCTCGCATTGGCTCTTCCCAGGCCCGGTTGTTGGGTGCGCTCCCACCCTGGCGCGCGCGAAGTTGGAAGTTGGGTTAATTGCCCGGGCGCGCACCTTCGCCAGGGTGGGCACCTTGGTGCGCACACCTTGGCTGGGCTGCGCACCAGGGCGGGCTCAAGATGGCACCAGCATTCCCTTTTTCTCACTATCTTTCAAAACGGAAATTTTAAAATCTCGTTTTTTTTTGCCTTTTATGGAAATTAGTGAAGGCATCGCATCAAAGGTGCGCACCTCGCTGCCCACCTTGGTGTGCTCCGAGGTGCCCACCACGGTGCGCTCCGAGGTGCCCACCACGGTGCGCAACGCCGGTGCGAACCCGGGAGCGCCCCGATGTGTGCTCCAAGGTGCGGCGTGCACGAAGCCGGACCCCGGTTTGCCCCGGGTGCGCACCTCGCGTGCACCTTGGTGCGCACACCTTGGCTGGGTTGCGCGGCCTGGTGGGCACCATGGTGCGCACCAAGGAGCGCTCCAAAGTGTGCTCCAAGGTGCGGCGTGCACGAAGTCCTAGCCCGGTTTGCCCCGGGTGCGCACCTTCGCCGCGGTGGGCACCATGGCGTGCACGAAGTCGGAGCCCGGTTTGCCCCGGGTGCGCACCTCGCGTGCACCTTCGCCGGGGTGGGCACCTCGGCTGGGTTGCGCGCCCTGGTGCGCACCAAGGAGCGCTCCGAAGTGTGCTCCAAGGTGCGGCGTGCACGAAGTCGGAGCCCGGTTTGCCCCGGGTGCGCACCTTCGCCGCGGTGGGCACCCTGGTGCGCACCATGGCGTGCACGAAGTCGGAGCCCGGTTTGCCCCGGGTGCGCACCTCGCGTGCACCTTCGGCGGGGTTGCGCGCCCTGGTGCGCACCAAGGAGCGCTCCGAAGTGTGCTCCAAGGTGCGGCGTGCACGAAGTCGGAGCCCGGTTTGCCCCGGGTGCGCACCTCGCGTGCACCTTCGGCGGGGTTGCGCGCCCTGGTGGGCACCATGGTGCGCACCAAGGAGCGCTCCGAAGTGTGCTCCAAGGTGCGGCGTGCACGAAGTCGGAGCCCGGTTTGCCCCGGGTGCGCACCTCGCGTGCACCTTCGCCGCGGTGGGCACCATGGCGTGCACGAAGTCGGAGCCCGGTTTGCCCCGGGTGCGCACCTCGCGTGCACCTTCGCCGGGGTGGGCACCTCGGCTGGGTTGCGCGCCCTGGTGCGCACCAAGGAGCGCTCCGAAGTGTGCTCCAAGGTGCGGCGTGCACGAAGTCGGAGCCCGGTTTGCCCCGGGTGCGCACCTCGCGTGCACCTTCGCCGCGGTGGGCACCATGGCGTGCACGAAGTCGGAGCCCGGTTTGCCCCGGGTGCGCACCCCGCGTGCACCTTCGCCGGGGTGGGCACCTCGGCTGGGTTGCGCGCCCTGGTGCGCACCAAGGAGCGCTCCGAAGTGTGCTCCAAGGTGCGGCGTGCACGAAGTCGGAGCCCGGTTTGCCCCGGGTGCGCACCTCGCGTGCACCTTCGCCGCGGTGGGCACCTTGGCTGGGTTGGGCACCATTGAGCGCTCCGAAGTGTGCTCCAAGGTGCGCACCATGGCCCTCCAAGGTGCGCAGCATGGCGTGCACGAAGTCGGAGCCCGGTTTGCCCCGGGTGCGCACCTCGCGTGCACCTTCGCCAGGGTGGGCACCTCGGTGCGCACACCTTCTCAATGTTTTCTTGCCTTTTCTGGAAATTGGTGAAGGCAGCGCATCAAAGGTGCGCACCTCGGTGTGCTCCGAGGTGCGAACCCGAGAGCGCTCCGAGGTGCCCACGAAGTCGAAAGTCGGGTTAATTGCATTGTTTTCCCCGGGTGCGCTCCGAGGTGCGCAACATCGGTGCGCACCAAGGAGGGCTCCGAAGTGTGCTCCAAGGTGCGCACGATTCGGAGCTCGGTTTGCCCGGGGTGCGCACACCTTGGCTGGGTTGCGCACCCTTTGTGCGCTCCAAGGTGCGCACGAAGTCGGAGCTCGGTTTGCCCCGGGTGCGCACCTTCGCCAGGGTGCGCACCTTGATGCGCACGCCTTGGCTGGGCTGCGCACCTTGGTGGGCGCCATGGTGCGCACCTTTCGTGCGCTCCAAGGTGCGCACGAAGTCGGAGCTCGGTTTGCCCCGGGTGCGCACCTTGGTGGGCGCCATGGTGCACTCCGAGGTGCCCAAGATTGGTGCGCACCAAGGAGCGCTCCGAAGTGCGCTCCAAGGTGCGCAGGTGCGCGCGAAGTCGAAAGTTGGGTTAATTGTCCGGTTTGCCTCGGGTGCGCACCTTGCGTGCACCTTCGCCAGGGTGGGCGCCTTGGTGCGCACACCTTGGCTGGGCTGCGCACCCGGGCGCGCACACCTTGGCACCCGCGTTTCCTTCATTTTAAATTTTTTTTTTTTACAATCTCTCAAGTGGGAAATTCTATAATCTCAACTTTTTTTGCCTTTTCAGGAAACTTTTGAATGGAGCGCATCATTGGTGCGCTCCGAAGTGTGCTCCAAGGTGCGCACCTCTGGTGTGCTCCAAAGCTCTCTCCAGCTGCGTGCACCTGCCCCGGCCGCGCACCCGGCCCCGCCCAGCTTCGCTCACCTGTCCCGGGCGTCTGGTGCGGAACCTTAGAGTAAGAAACATCACCGTGCACCTTGGCCAACGTGCGCGACTCGACCGAGCGCGCACTGGCCGAGGTGCACACCGATTTCACCTGGGTGCGCGCGCAGCACCTCGGGCGCACCGGGGTGCGCGCACAACGCCCGGGTTGCACCGTGGCCTGTGTGCTCGGGGCGCCTCGGGTGCGCGCTCGGTGTCGCCCCCGCGCGCGCGGTAGTGCGGGCAGCGCACCCCGGCCCGGCCCGGCCCCGACGAGAACGCAAACGGGCAAAAGGTTTATTCAAATAGCATTGCGACGCCCGGCGAAAAACTAAGAAAGGGTGCAACACCGGGACTTCCCGGGAGGTCACCCATCCCAGTACTACTCCGGCCCAAGCGCGCTTAACTGCGGAGTTCTGATGGGATCCGGTGCACTAACGCTGGTATGATCGCACCCGTTATGAGCTTGTCGCAGTGTGTACTTAGCAAACCGCGACCCACGTGCGAATCCACCCCGGCCACCCACCCCCGTCGAGGTGCACACCCTCCCTCGCGAAGTGCGCCCCGTTCGCCAAGTGTGAGCCCTGCCCAGGTGCGCGCACCTTGCTAGGGCGTCGGGTGTGCACCCGGCCCGGCCTACGTGCGTGCACCTGGACGGGGCGTCGTGTGCGTGCAGTGTCCCGTCTGCAACGCGGTGCCCACACACCACCTCGGGCGCAACGACCTGCGCTCACATGTGGGCCGAGTGCACCTTGGTGCATGTTCGGGGCGCCTCGGGTGCACGCTCGATCTTGCCCCGGTGCACCAAGGCGCTCGGTTTGCCCCGGGTGCGCACTTGGTGCAAGGTGGGCACCCAAAATAGGGATCAAGCACCAAAACACAAGTTTCGGGATGCAAAATGGGACCCAAGGACCACAAATGCGTTCCAAGACCCATGATGGGTCCACGAGAACAAAAATGTGTTCCGAGACTTAATAAACAAATATTGGGTTTTAGGAGAAGAAACATGCTCTGATGCCCAAAACGAGAATCGACCCCGAAAAGGCCACAGGCCAAAAGTGGGATGCGAGACAAAAAAAAATGGGACCCGAGGACCAAAATTGGGTTCCCAGGTCGAAGACAGGGCAACCGGACAAGAAACGACCTCTAAGGCTCGAAATGAGTCCCGACGACTAAAACTTGACAAGAAGCACCCATCAGGCACCCAACTCGACACCCATGGGATGCCGACCCACCCGGGCTTCCACCTAGCACACCTTGGCACCCACCCACCCTCGCACCCAACCTCGCACCCAACTTAGCACCTTTGAACCCACATTGGCACTCACCCTGACCCTGGCACCTTGGAACCCACATTGGCACTCACCTTGACCCTGGCACCCACCTTTGCACTCACCTTGGGACCCACCCTGGCTCCCACCTCGGCACCCACCCAGACACCCACCTTGGTTCCTTGGCACCCACCTTGGATCCTTGGCACCCACCCCGACACCCACCTTGGCACGCAACTTGGCTACTTGCCACCCACCTTGGCTCCTTGACGCCCACCCCGACAACCACCCCGTGACCTACCCTGGCTAGGGTTGGTGCACACCCACCCTGGTGCCCACCTTGGCACCCACCCCATGACCCACCTTGGCACGCACCTTAGTACCCACCCCGTTACCCACCCTAGGACCCACCCCGTGACCCACCTTGGCCAGGGTGGGTGCCTTGGTGCGCACAACTTGCCTGGGCTGCACACCAGGGCGGGCTCAAGATGGCACCCGCGTTCCGTTTTTTTCACTATCTTTCAAAACGGAAATTTTAAAATCTCGTTTTTTTTTTTTTTTTGCCTTTTCTGGAAATTAGTGAAGGCAGCGCATCAAAGGTGCGCAATGCTGGTGCGAACCCGGGAGCGCTCCGATGTGTGCTCCAAGGTGCGGCGTGCACGAAGTCCGAGCCCGGCTTGCCCCGGGTGCGCACCTCGCGTGCACCTTCGCCGGGGTGAGCACCTTGGCTGGGTTGCGCGCCCTGGTGCGCACCAAGGAGCGCTCTGAAGTGTGCTCCAAGGTGCGGCGTGCACGAAGTCGGAGCTCGGTTTGCCCCGGGTGTGCACCTCGGGTGCGCACCTCGCGTGCACCTTCGCTGCGGTGGGCACCTTGGCTGGGTTGCGCGCCTTGGTGGGCACCATGCAGTGCACGAAGTCGGAGCCCGGTTTGCCCCGGGCGCGCACCTCCGCCAGGGTGGGCACCTTGGTGCGCACAACTTGCCTGGGCTGCGCACCAGGAAGGGCTCAAGATGGCACCCGCGTTCCGTTTTTTTCACTATCTTTCAGAACGGAAATTTTAAAATATCGTTTTTTTTGCCTTTTCTGGAAATTAGTGAAGGCAGCGCATCAAAGGTGCGCAACGCTGGTGCGAACCTGGGAGCGCTCCGATGTGTGCTCCAAGGTGCGGCGTGCACGAAGTCGGAGCCCGGTTTGCCCCGGGTGCGCCCTGGTGGGCACCATGGTGCGCACCAAGGAGCGCTCCGAAGTGTGCTCCAAGGTGCGGCCTGCACGAAGTCGGAGCCCGGTTTGCCCCGGGTGTGCACCGCGGGTGGGCACCTTGGTGCGCATGCCTTGCCTGGGCTGCGCACCAGGGCGGGCTCAAGATGGCACCCGCGTTCCGTTTTTTTCACTATCTTTCAAAACGGAAATTTTAAAATCTCATTTTTTTTTGCCTTTTCTGGAAATTAGTGAAGGCAGCGCATCAAAGGTGCGCACCTCGCTGCCCACCACGGTGCGCAACGCCGGTGGGCACCCGGGAGTGCTTCGAAGTGTGCTCCAAGGTGCTGCGTGCACGTTGTCGGAGCCCGGTTTGCCCCGGGTGCGCACCTCGCGTGCACCTTCGTCGGGGTGGGCACCTTGGCTGGGTTTGCCCCGGCTGCGCTCCGAAGCGGGGTTATTGGAGCGCCGCCTCTTTTTTTGTCGGAGCGTTTGGTGGGGTTTCTCGCATTGGCTCTTCCCAGGCCCGGTTGCCACCCTGGCGCGCACGAAGTCGGAAGTAGGGTTAATTGCCCGGGTGCGCACCTTTGCCAGGGTGGGCACCTTACCTGGGCTGTGCACCAGGGCGGGCTCAAGATGGCACCCGCGTTCCGTTTTTTTCACTATCTTTCAAAACGGAAATTTTAAAATCTCCTCTTTTTTTTGCCTTTTCTGGAAATTAGTGAAGGCAGCGCATCAAAGGTGCGCACCTCGCTGCCCACCTTGGTGTGCTCTGAGGTGCGCACCCGGGAGCGCTACGAAGTGTGCTCCAAGGTGCGGCGTGCACGTTGTCGGAGCCCGGTTTGCCCCGGGTGCGCACCTCGCCTGCACCTTGGCCGGGGTGGGCACCCTGGCTGGGTTTGCCCAGGGTGCGCTCCGAAGCGGGGTTACTGGAGCGCCCCCTCTTTTTTTGTCAGAGCGTTTGGTGGGGTTTCTCGCATTGGCTCTTCCCAGGCCCGGTTGTTGGGTGCGCTCCCACCCTGGCGCGCGCGAAGTTGGAAGTTGGGTTAATTGCCCGGGCGCGCACCTTCGCCAGGGTGGGCACCTTGGTGCGCACACCTTGGCTGGGCTGCGCACCAGGGCGGGCTCAAGATGGCACCAGCATTCCCTTTTTCTCACTATCTTTCAAAACGGAAATTTTAAAATCTCGTTTTCTTTTGCCTTTTATGGAAATTAGTGAAGGCATCGCATCAAAGGTGCGCACCTCGCTGCCCACCTTGGTGTGCTCCGAGGTGCCCACCACGGTGCGCTCCGAGGTGCCCACCACGGTGCGCAACGCCGGTGCGAACCCGGGAGCGCCCCGATGTGTGCTCCAAGGTGCGGCGTGCACGAAGCCGGACCCCGGTTTGCCCCGGGTGCGCACCTCGCGTGCACCTTGGTGCGCACACCTTGGCTGGGTTGCGCGGCCTGGTGGGCACCATGGTGCGCACCAAGGAGCGCTCCGAAGTGTGCTCCAAGGTGCGGCGTGCACGAAGTCCTAGCCCGGTTTGCCCCGGGTGCGCACCTTCGCCGCGGTGGGCACCATGGCGTGCACGAAGTCGGAGCCCGGTTTGCCCCGGGTGCGCACCTCGCGTGCACCTTCGCCGGGGTGGGCACCTCGGCTGGGTTGCGCGCCCTGGTGCGCACCAAGGAGCGCTCCGAAGTGTGCTCCAAGGTGCGGCGTGCACGAAGTCGGAGCCCGGTTTGCCCCGGGTGCGCACCTTCGCCGCGGTGGGCACCCTGGTGCGCACCATGGCGTGCACGAAGTCGGAGCCCGGTTTGCCCCGGGTGCGCACCTCGCGTGCACCTTCGGCGGGGTTGCGCGCCCTGGTGCGCACCAAGGAGCGCTCCGAAGTGTGCTCCAAGGTGCGGCGTGCACGAAGTCGGAGCCCGGTTTGCCCCGGGTGCGCACCTCGCGTGCACCTTCGGCGGGGTTGCGCGCCCTGGTGGGCACCATGGTGCGCACCAAGGAGCGCTCCGAAGTGTGCTCCAAGGTGCGGCGTGCACGAAGTCGGAGCCCGGTTTGCCCCGGGTGCGCACCTCGCGTGCACCTTCGCCGCGGTGGGCACCATGGCGTGCACGAAGTCGGAGCCCGGTTTGCCCCGGGTGCGCACCTCGCGTGCACCTTCGCCGGGGTGGGCACCTCGGCTGGGTTGCGCGCCCTGGTGCGCACCAAGGAGCGCTCCGAAGTGTGCTCCAAGGTGCGGCGTGCACGAAGTCGGAGCCCGGTTTGCCCCGGGTGCGCACCTCGCGTGCACCTTCGCCGCGGTGGGCACCATGGCGTGCACGAAGTCGGAGCCCGGTTTGCCTCGGGTGCGCACCCCGCGTGCACCTTCGCCGGGGTGGGCACCTCGGCTGGGTTGCGCGCCCTGGTGCGCACCAAGGAGCGCTCCGAAGTGTGCTCCAAGGTGCGGCGTGCACGAAGTCGGAGCCCGGTTTGCCCCGGGTGCGCACCTCGCGTGCACCTTCGCCGCGGTGGGCACCTTGGCTGGGTTGGGCACCATTGAGCGCTCCGAAGTGTGCTCCAAGGTGCGCACCATGGCCCTCCAAGGTGCGCAGCATGGCGTGCACGAAGTCGGAGCCCGGTTTGCCCCGGGTGCGCACCTCGCGTGCACCTTCGCCAGGGTGGGCACCTCGGTGCGCACACCTTCTCAATGTTTTCTTGCCTTTTCTGGAAATTGGTGAAGGCAGCGCATCAAAGGTGCGCACCTCGGTGTGCTCCGAGGTGCGAACCCGAGAGCGCTCCGAGGTGCCCACGAAGTCGAAAGTCGGGTTAATTGCATTGTTTTCCCCGGGTGCGCTCCGAGGTGCGCAACATCGGTGCGCACCAAGGAGGGCTCCGAAGTGTGCTCCAAGGTGCGCACGATTCGGAGCTCGGTTTGCCCGGGGTGCGCACACCTTGGCTGGGTTGCGCACCCTTTGTGCGCTCCAAGGTGCGCACGAAGTCGAAGCTCGGTTTGCCCCGGGTGCGCACCTTCGCCAGGGTGCGCACCTTGATGCGCACGCCTTGGCTGGGCTGCGCACCTTGGTGGGCGCCATGGTGCGCACCTTTCGTGCGCTCCAAGGTGCGCACGAAGTCGGAGCTCGGTTTGCCCCGGGTGCGCACCTTGGTGGGCGCCATGGTGCACTCCGAGGTGCCCAAGATTGGTGCGCAACAAGGAGCGCTCCGAAGTGCGCTCCAAGGTGCGCAGGTGCGCGCGAAGTCGAAAGTTGGGTTAATTGTCCGGTTTGCCTCGGGTGCGCACCTTGCGTGCACCTTCGCCAGGGTGGGCGCCTTGGTGCGCACACCTTGGCTGGGCTGCGCACCCGGGCGCGCACACCTTGGCACCCGCGTTTCCTTCATTTTAAATTTTTTTTTTTTACAATCTCTCAAGTGGGAAATTCTATAATCTCAACTTTTTTTGCCTTTTCAGGAAACTTTTGAATGGAGCGCATCATTGGTGCGCTCCGAAGTGTGCTCCAAGGTGCGCACCTCTGGTGTGCTCCAAAGCTCTCTCCAGCTGCGTGCACCTGCCCCGGCCGCGCACCCGGCCCCGCCCAGCTTCGCTCACCTGTCCCGGGCGTCTGGTGCGGAACCTTAGAGTAAGAAACATCACCGTGCACCTTGGCCAACGTGCGCGACTCGACCGAGCGCGCACTGGCCGAGGTGCACACCGATTTCACCTGGGTGCGCGCGCAGCACCTCGGGCGCACCGGGGTGCGCGCACAACGCCCGGGTTGCACCGTGGCCTGTGTGCTCGGGGCGCCTCGGGTGCGCGCTCGGTGTCGCCCCCGCGCGCGCGGTAGTGCGGGCAGCGCACCCCGGCCCGGCCCGGCCCCGACGAGAACGCAAACGGGCAAAAGGTTTATTCAAATAGCATTGCGACGCCCGGCGAAAAACTAAGAAAGGGTGCAACACCGGGACTTCCCGGGAGGTCACCCATCCTAGTACTACTTCGGCCCAAGCGCGCTTAACTGCGGAGTTCTGATGGGATCCGGTGCACTAACGCTGGTATGATCGCACCCGTTATGAGCTTGTCGCAGTGTGTACTTAGCAAACCGCGACCCACGTGCGAATCCACCCCGGCCACCCACCCCCGTCGAGGTGCACACCCTCCCTCGCGAAGTGCGCCCCGTTCGCCAAGTGTGAGCCCTGCCCGGGTGCGCGCACCTTGCTAGGGCGTCGGGTGTGCACCCGGCCCGGCCTACGTGCGTGCACCTGGACGGGGCGTCGTGTGCGTGCAGTGTCCCGTCTGCAACGCGGTGCCCACACACCACCTCGGGCGCAACGACCTGCGCTCACATGTGGGCCGAGTGCACCTTGGTGCATGTTCGGGGCGCCTCGGGTGCACGCTCGATCTTGCCCCGGTGCACCAAGGCGCTCGGTTTGCCCCGGGTGCGCACTTGGTGCAAGGTGGGCACCCAAAATAGGGATCAAGCACCAAAACACAAGTTTCGGGATGCAAAATGGGACCCAAGGACCACAAATGCGTTCCAAGACCCATGATGGGTCCACGAGAACAAAAATGTGTTCCGAGACTTAATAAACAAATATTGGGTTTTAGGAGAAGAAACATGCTCTGATGCCCAAAACGAGAATCGACCCCGAAAAGGCCACAGGCCAAAAGTGGGATGCGAGACAAAAAAAAATGGGACCCGAGGACCAAAATTGGGTTCCCAGGTCGAAGACAGGGCAACCGGACAAGAAACGACCTCTAAGGCTCGAAATGAGTCCCGACGACTAAAACTTGACAAGAAGCACCCATCAGGCACCCAACTCGACACCCATGGGATGCCGACCCACCCGGGCTTCCACCTAGCACACCTTGGCACCCACCCACCCTCGCACCCAACCTCGCACCCAACTTAGCACCTTTGAACCCACATTGGCACTCACCCTGACCCTGGCACCTTGGAACCCACATTGGCACTCACCTTGACCCTGGCACCCACCTTTGCACTCACCTTGGGACCCACCCTGGCTCCCACCTCGGCACCCACCCAGACACCCACCTTGGTTCCTTGGCACCCACCTTGGATCCTTGGCACCCACCCCGACACCCACCTTGGCACGCAACTTGGCTACTTGCCACCCACCTTGGCTCCTTGACGCCCACCCCGACAACCACCCCGTGACCTACCCTGGCTAGGGTTGGTGCACACCCACCCTGGTGCCCACCTTGGCACCCACCCCATGACCCACCTTGGCACGCACCTTAGTACCCACCCTGTTACCCACCCTAGGACCCACCCCGTGACCCACCTTGGCCAGGGTGGGTGCACCCACCCTGGTGCCCACCTTGGCACCCACCCATCCTAGCACCCAGCCTGTGACCGGGCTTGGAACCCAACCTTGCACCCGTCTTGGCCAGTGTGGGTGCGCACCCATCCTGGCACCCACGTTGTGACACACCCTTTAACCCACGCACCCTAGCAGCCACGTTGGCACCCACCTTGGAACACAACCTAGCAACTTGGCACCCACCCCGTGACCCACCTTGGCATCCACCATAGCAGTCGCCCACTTGGCACCCACCTTGGAACCCAAGTTGGCACCCACCTCGGCACCCACCTTGACACTTGTGGACCCACCTTGCCACTCACCCTAGCATCGACCCATCCTAGCACCCACCCTGGCACCTTTGCACCCTAGCACTCACCCATCCTAGCACCTAACCTGTGACCCACCTTGACACTCACCCTCGCACCCACCTTGGAACCCAACCTAGCACCCACCCACCCTGACACCAACCCTAGCACCTACCCACCCTTGCACCCACCCTGTGACCCATCTTGGCACCCACCCATCCTACCACTCAACCTATCACCCACCTTCTCACCCACCTTGGCATCCACCTTAGCACCCACCCACACTGGCACCTTGGCACCCACCTCGGGCAAGGTGGGTGCACACCCACCCTGACACCCAATTTAGAACCAACCGAGCATGTTACCCACCTTGGCACCCACATTGCAGCCCACCCTAGTACCCACCCTATGACCCACATTGGCATCCACACCCTAGCACCCAGGCACCTCGACACCCGCCTTGACACGCACCCTAGCACTAAACCTGTGACCCACCTTGGAACTCACCCTAGAACCCACCCACCCTGTGAACCACCTTGGCATCCACCTTAGCACCCACCCACCTTGGCACCCACTCTAGCACTCACCCATCCTAACACCCAACTTGTTACCCACCTTGGCACCCGCCCTCGCGTCCACCTTGAAACCCACCCTAGCACCCACCCACGCAGGAGCCCACCTTGGCACCCAACCTAACACCCACGCATCCTGGCACCCAACTTGTGACCCACCTTGGAACCCACCCTAGTACCCACCTTTGAACCCACTATATCACCAACCCACCTTGGCACCCACCCTATGACCCTCTTTGGAATCCACCCTAGCACGCACCCACCCTGGCACCCACCATGGAGCGCACCCTAGCACCCACCCACCTCGGCACGCACCTCAACACCCACCTTGGTGTGCGCACTGCGCCAACCTCTCAAAGACCCTATGTGGTGCGCTCCAAAGTGTACACCTTTGGTGCGCTCCAAGGTGCGCACCTTTGGTGCACACCGAGGTGCACACCAAAGTGTGCACCGAGGTGAGCACCAAAGTGCACTCCAAGGTGCACACCAAGGCGTGCACCTTTGGTGCGGTCAATGCAAACGAATTCGGAAGTTGGGGTCGATGTCCTAATCGCTGCTGCAGACTACACGTATGAGAATCGGACAAATAGCTTTATATAGGGGAGGTGTTGCGTTTGATGGGTCGACTCCCCTGGTTGTGTGCACTGCACCAACTTCAAAGACCCTGTCTTGTTTAAGAAGTCAAAAGTTGGGGTGGATGTCCTAATCATTGCTGCAGTCTACGCATGTATGAGAATCAGACAAATAGCTTATATAGGGGAGGTGTTGCATTCGGTGGGTTGACTCCCCTGGTTGTGCGCACTGCGCCAACCTCAAAGACCCCGCATAGCAGAAGAAGTCGGAAGTCGGATTTTGGTGAGCACCAAGGCGTGCACCTTTGGTGCGGTCAACGCAGACGAATTCAGAAGTTGGGGTGGATGTCCTAATCGTTGTTGCAGGCTACACATGTATGAGAATCAGACAAATAGCTTATATAGGGGAGGTGTTGGGTTTGATGGGTCAACTCCCTTGGTTGTGCGCATTACGCCAACCTCAAAGACCTTGTTTTCGTTAAGAAGTCAAAAGTTGGGGTCAATGTCCTAATGGCTCCTGTAGGCTACACATGTATGAGAATCGGACAAATAGCTTATATAGGGGAGGTGTTGGGTTTGATGGGTCGACTCCCCTGGTTGTGCGCATTACGTCAACCTCAAAGACCTTGTTTTCGTTAAGAAGTCAAAAGTTGGGGTCGATGTCCTAATTGCTCCTGTAGACTACACATGTATGAGAATCAGACAAATAGCTTATATAGGGGAGGTGTTGGGTTTGATGGGTTGACTCCCCTAGTTGTTCGCATTACACCAACCTCAAAGACCTTGTTTTCGTTTAGAAGCCGAAAGTTGGGGTCGATGTCCTAATTGCTCCTGCAGGCTACGCATGTATGAGAATCAGACAAATAGCTTATATAGGGGAGGTGTTGGGTTTGATGGGTCGACTCCCCTGGTTGTGCGCATTGCGCCAACCTCAAAGACCCTGCATTGCGGATGAAGTCGAAAGTCAGAGTTTGGTGTGCTACAAGGTGTGGTCGAAGGTGCTCACCTAGGTGTGCACCTTTGGAGCGCAGGAAAAGTGCCCTCCAAAAGTGCGCACCTTTGGAGTGCACAAAAGTGCCCTCCAAAAGTGCGCACCTTTGGAGCGCACAAAAGTGCCCTCCAAAAAGTGCCCTCCAAAAGTGCGCACCTTTGGAGCGCACAAAAGTGCCCTCCAAAAAGTGCCCTCCAAAAGTGCGCACCTTTGGAGTGCAGAAAAGTGCCCTCCAAAAAGTGCCCTCCAAAAGTGTGCACCTTTGGAGTGCACAAAAGTGCCCTCCAAAAGTGCGCACCTTTGGAGCGCAGAAAAGTGCCCTCCAAAAAGTGCCCTCCAAAAGTGCGCACCTTTGGAGCGCAGAAAAGTGCCCTCCAAAAAGTGCCCTCCAAAAGTGCGCACCTTTGGAGCGCAGAAAAGTGCCCTCCAAAAAGTGCCCTCCAAAAGTGCGCACCTTTGGAGCGCAGAAAAGTGCCCTCCAAAAAGTGCCCTCCAAAAGTGCGCACCTTTGGAGCGCACAAAAGTGCCCTCCAAAAAGTGCCCTCCAAAAGTGCGCACCTTTGGAGCGCACAAAAGTGCCCTCCAAAAGTGCGCACCTTTGGAGCGCACAAAAGTGCCCTCCAAAAGTGCGCACTTTTGGTGCGCACCAAGGCGCTGGTTCGGTCGTTGCAGGCGAGTTCGGAAGTTGGGGTCGATGTCCTGAGCGGAGGTGCAAACTACACAGGTGTCGGAATCGGACAAATAGCTTATATAGGGGAGGTGTATGCTTCGATGGGTCGACTCCCCAGGTTGAGCGCACCGCGCCAACCTCAAAGACCCTACGGTATGGATGAAGTCGGAAGTTGGGTCCGATGACCGATTCGATTAGTAGGTATGCTCATGAGGTCGGAATTTGGGTCCGATGACCTGCCATGTGCAGGAAGGCGAATGTTGGCACTGTGCGTTGCAAGGTGCACACCAAGGTGCTGGTGCGGTCTTTTTAGTCGAGTTCGGAAGTTGGGGTCGATGTCCTGATCGGAGGTGCAAGCTACACAGGTGTGGGAATCGGACAAATAGCTTATATAGGGGAGGTGTATGCTTCGTTGGGTCGACTCCCCGGGTTGAGCGCACCGCGCCAACCTCAAAGACCCTACGGTATGGATGAAGTCGGAAGTTGGGTCCGATGACCGATTCGATATGTAGGCATACTCGCGAGGTCGGAATTTGGGTCCGATGACCTGCCATGTGCAGGAAGGCGAATGTTGGCACTGTGCGTTGCAAGGTGCGCACCAAGGCGCTGGTTCGGTCGTTGCAGGCGAGTTCGGAAGTTGGGGTCGATGTCCTGATCGGAGGTGCAAACTACACAGGTGTGGGAATCGGACAAATAGCTTATATAGGGGAGGTGTATGCTTCGTTGGGTCGACTCCCCGGGTTGAGCGCACCGCGCCAACCTCAAAGACCCTACGGTATGGATGAAGTCGGAAGTTGTGTCCGATGACCGATTCGATATGTAGGCATACTCGCGAGGTCGGAATTTGGGTCCGATGACCTGCCATGTGCAGGAAGGCGAATGTTGGGACTGTGCGTCGCAAGGTGCGCACCAAGGCGCTGGTGCCGTCGTTGCAGTCGAGTTCGGAAGTTGGGGTCGATGTCCTGGTCAGAGGTGCAAACTACACAGGTGTGGGAATCGGACAAATAGCTTATATAGGGGAGGTGTATGCTTCGATGGGTCGACTCCCCGGGTTGAGCGCACCGCGCCAACCTCAAAGACCCTACAGTATGGATGAAGTCGGAAGTTGGGTCCGATGACCGATTCGATACGTAGGCATATTGGCGAGGTCTGAATTTGTGTCCGATGACCTGCCATGCGCAGGAAGGCGGAATTTGGGTCCGATGACCGAGTTGATGGCGTGCCATGCGCAGAAAGGCAGAATTTGGGTCCGATGACCGAGTTGATGTTGATGGCCCGCCATGCACAGGAAGGCGGAATTTGGGTCCGATGACCGATTTGAAGGCGTGCCATGCGCAGAAAGGCGGAGTTTGGGTCCGATGACCGAGTTGATATTGATGGCCCGCCATGCGCAGGAAGGCGGAATTTGGGTCCGATGACCTGACATACGCATGGAGTCCGACTCGGGGGCCGATGTTCGATTCGATGACTTGCATTGTGGGTAAAGTCGGAAGTTGTGGTCTTTGACCCGATTCGATGACCAGACTTCGGCTGCTTGAGAATCGGACAAATAACTTATATAGGGGAGGTAGTGTTCTCGAGCATCCTCCCCCCGTGCCCGTTTATGTCGATTGATGCTGGTGCTCGACTGGTTGGAGCGCTCGGATGCAAAAATCTTGCACCAGGATTTATCGATTGTGATGGACACGGCAAGTCTCCTGATTGCTATGCAGGAGCTCATCGTGAATCTCTATGCGGCCTTGGTATGGACTCGACCTGCGGAATGGTTCGGCAATGGTAGTCGCTCCAACACGTCCTTGCAATGGCCACAGAGGTGATTCGACTAGAGCTCCAGTCTAGCTTTTGGGTTGCTTGGCGGACTGGTATAGCCGCGATCGAGTTCCGGCCATGAACGTTTTAGATAGCTCTTGGGCTTTCTGGGACGGAAGTCGGAAGTTTGGGCTGTTGTCCGATTTGATGACCATTCTTCGGATGTGTGAGAATCGGACAAATAACTTATATAGGGGACTGTGTTGTCTCACGCAGCCCCCTCCGTGCCCCTCTATCTCGACCGATGTTGGTGCTTGAAAGGGTTGGGATCGCTCGGATTTATAAACGTGCACCACCATTTGTCGAGTGTGAGGGACGCGGCAGGTCTCCTAAATGCTATACGGGCGCTCTCTGAGAATCTCTATCCGGCCTCGACACAGACTAGTCTTGCTGAATGGTTTGGCACTGGTAGTCGATCCAACACGTCGTTGTTGTGGCCGCCTAGGCGATTCGATTCGAGCCCCCGTCTAGCTTTTGGGTTGCTTGGCGGATTTTGCCCTATCCGCAAGTGAGCTCGGTCCCTAAACGTTCGAGAAACCCGATTGCTATGCGCCGACTCTCTTTCTTGCGAGCCTCCATCTAGCTTTTGGGTCTCTACGGAACGGAAGTCGGAATCTGGGACCGTTGTTTGATTCGACGAGGCAGACTACGGTTGTGCGAGAATCGGACAAATAACTTATATAGGGGAGGTGTTGACTGGAGCATTCTCCCCCGTGCCCCTCTAACTCGACCAATGCTGGCGCTCGAACGGTGGTAGCGCTCGGATTTTCGTTGAGCGCCAGCATTGGTCGATTTAGAGGGGCATGCGAGATTCCCGAATGCTATGCGAGGGCTCTAACGGAAATGTCTATTGGTTTCGGTATGGATGCAATTGCGAGTGGTTCGGCAAAGGTAGTCGTTCCGATGCGTCCATGTCGTGGCCAAATCGATAATTCGATTTGAGCCCTCGTATAGCATTTGGGTCTCTCGATGTGATTCCGCATTCCAGTCCCTTTGGGCACTGCTTGAGCCGCATCCCAGGGGGTTCCCTTCCCAATAATCTGCCTCGCAACCCGATTGCTATGCGGTGAGGCTCCTCGGCCGCCTCGGAACTATCTGTGTATCAGACGCATCGCGGGATAAGGGGTTGGCAACGGTAGTCGCCCCAAGCGCGTCCGATGCTTGGACCATTCCGAGGCGGCCCTGAAGCCTCTTCCGTCTAGCCGTTGGGTCCTTCTCGCCGCATCCCTTGCCTCGCACCCCGATTGCTATGCGGTGAGGCTCCTCGGCCGCCTTGGAACTATCTGTGTATCAGACGCATCGCGGGATAAGGGGTTGTCACTGGTAGTCGCCCCAAGCGCGTCCGATGCTTGGACCATTCCGAGGCGGCCCTGAAGCCTCTTCCGTCTAGCCGTTGGGTCCTTCTCGCCGCATCCCTCGACTCGCACCCCGATTGCTATGCGGTGAGGCTCCTCGGCCGCCTTGGAACTATCTGTGTATCGGACGCGTCGCGGGATAAGGGGTTGTCACTGGTAGTCGCCCCAAGCGCGTCCGATGCTTGGACCATTCCGAGGCGGCCCTGAAGCCTCTTCCGTCTAGCCGTTGGGTCCTTCTCGCCGCATCCCTCGCCTCGCACCCCGATTGCTATGCGGTGAGGCTCCTCGGCCGCCTTGGAACTATCTGTGTATCGGACGCGTCGCGGGATAAGGGGTTGTCACTGGTAGTCGCCCCAAGCGCGTGCGATGCATGGACCATTCCCAGGCGGCCCTGAAGCCTCTTCCGTCTAGCCGTTGGGTCCTTCTCGCCGCATCCCTCGCCTCGCACCCCGATTGCTATGCGGTGAGGCTCCTCGGCCGCCTTGGAACTATCTGTGTATCGGACGCGTCGCGGGATAAGGGGTTGTCACTGGTAGTCGCCCCAAGCGCGTCCGATGCTTGGACCATTCCGAGGCGGCCCTGAAGCCTCTTCCGTCTAGCCGTTGGGTCCTTCTCGCCGCATCCCTCGCCTCGCACCCCGATTGCTATGCGGTGAGGCTCCTCGGCCGCCTTGGAACTATCTGTGTATCGGACGCGTCGCGGGATAAGGGGTTGTCACTGGTAGTCGCCCCAAGCGCGTCCGATGCTTGGACCATTCCGAGGCGGCCCTGAAGCCTCTTCCGTCTAGCCGTTGGGTCCTTCTCGCCGCATCCCTCGCCTCGCACCCCGATTGCTATGCGGTGAGGCTCCTCGGCCGCCTTGGAACTATCTGTGTATCGGACGCGTCGCGGGATAAGGGGTTGTCACTGGTAGTCGCCCCAAGCGCGTCCGATGCTTGGACCATTCCGAGGCGGCCCTGAAGCCTCTTCCGTCTAGCCGTTGGGTCCTTCTCGCCGCATCCCTCGCCTCGCACCCCGATTGCTATGCGGTGAGGCTCCTCGGCCGCCTTGGAACTATCTGTGTATCGGACGCATCGCGGGATAAGGGGTTGTCACTGGTAGTCGCCCCAAGCGCGTCCGATGCTTGGACCATTCCGAGGCGGCCCTGAAGCCTCTTCCGTCTAGCCGTTGGGTCCTTCTCGCCGCATCCCTCGCCTCGCACCCCGATTGCTATGCGGTGAGGCTCCTCGGCCGCCTTGGAACTATCTGTGTATCGGACGCGTCGCGGGATAAGGGGTTGTCACTGGTAGTCGCCCCAAGCGCGTCCGATGCTTGGACCATTCCGAGGCGGCCCTGAAGCCTCTTCCGTCTAGCCGTTGGGTCCTTCTCGCCGCATCCCTCGCCTCGCACCCCGATTGCTATGCGGTGAGGCTCCTCGGCCGCCTTGGAACTATCTGTGTATCGGACGCGTCGCGGGATAAGGGGTTGTCACTGGTAGTCGCCCCAAGCGCGTCCGATGCTTGGACCATTCCGAGGCGGACCTGAAGCCTCTTCCGTCTAGCCGTTGGGTCCTTCTCGCCGCATCCCTCGCCTCGCACCCCGATTGCTATGCGGTGAGGCTCCTCGGCCGCCTTGGAACTATCTGTGTATCGGACGCGTCGCGGGATAAGGGGTTGTCACTGGTAGTCGCCCCAAGCGCGTCCGATGCTTGGACCATTCCGAGGCGGCCCTGAAGCCTCTTCCGTCTAGCCGTTGGGTCCTTCTTGCCGCATCCCTCGCCTCGCACCCCGATTGCTATGCGGTGAGGCTCCTCGGCCGCCTTGGAACTATCTGTGTATCGGACGCGTCGCGGGATAAGGGGTTGTCACTGGTAGTCGCCCCAAGCGCGTCCGATGCTTGGACCATTCCGAGGCGGCCCTGAAGCCTCTTCCGTCTAGCCGTTGGGTCCTTCTCGCCGCATCCCTCGCCTCGCACCCCGATTGCTATGCGGTGAGGCTCCTCGGCCGCCTTGGAACTATCTGTGTATCGGACGCATCGCGGGATAAGGGGTTGTCACTGGTAGTCGCCCCAAGCGCGTCCGATGCTTGGACCATTCCGAGGCGGCCCTGAAGCCTCTTCCGTCTAGCCGTTGGGTCCTTCTCGCCGCATCCCTCGCCTCGCACCCCGATTGCTATGCGGTGAGGCTCCTCGGCCGCCTTGGAACTATCTGTGTATCGGACGCGTCGCGGGATAAGGGGTTGTCACTGGTAGTCGCCCCAAGCGCGTCCGATGCTTGGACCATTCCGAGGCGGACCTGAAGCCTCTTCCGTCTAGCCGTTGGGTCCTTCTCGCCGCATCCCTCGCCTCGCACCCCGATTGCTATGCGGTGAGGCTCCTCGGCCGCCTTGGAACTATCTGTGTATCGGACGCGTCGCGGGATAAGGGGTTGTCACTGGTAGTCGCCCCAAGCGCGTCCGATGCTTGGACCATTCCGAGGCGGCCCTGAAGCCTCTTCCGTCTAGCCGTTGGGTCCTTCTCGCCGCATCCCTCGCCTCGCACCCCGATTGCTATGCGGTGAGGCTCCTCGGCCGCCTTGGAACTATCTGTGTATCGGACGCGTCGCGGGATAAGGGGTTGTCACTGGTAGTCGCCCCAAGCGCGTCCGATGCTTGGACCATTCCGAGGCGGACCTGAAGCCTCTTCCCTCTAGCCGTTGGGGCTTTCTCGCCGCATCCCTCGCCTCGCACCCCGATTGCTATTCGGTGAGGCTCCTCGGCCGCCTTGGAACTATCTGTGTATCGGACGCATCGCGGGATAAGGGGTTGGCAGTGGTAGTCGCCCCAAGCGCGTCCGATGCTTGGACCATTCCGAGGCGGCCCTGCAGCCTCTTCCGTCTAGCCGTTGGGGCCATCTCGCTGCATCCCCCACCTCGCACCACGATTGCTATGCGGTGAGGCTCCTTGGCCGCCTCGGAACTATCTGTGTATCGGACGCATCGCGGGATAAGGGGTTGTCACTGGTAGTCGCCCCAAGCGCGTCCGATGCTTGGACTATTCCGAGGCGGCCCTGCAGCCTCTTCCGTCTAGCCGTTGGGGCCATCTCGCCGCATCCCCCAGCTCCTCGGCCGCCTCGGAACTATCTGTGTATCGGACGCATCGCGGGATAAGGGGTTGGCAGTGGTAGTCGCCCCAAGCGCGTTCGATGCTTGGACTATTCCGAGGCGGCCCCGCAGCCTCTTCCGTCTACCCTTTGGGGCCATCTCGCCGCATCCCTCGCCTCGCACCCCGATTGCTATGCGGTGAGGCTCCTCGGCCGCCTGGGAACTATCTTCGTATCGGATGCATCGCGGGATAAGGGGTTGTCACTGGTAGTCGCCCCAAGCGCGTCCGATGCTTGGACTATTCCGAGGCGGCCCTGTGGCCTCTTCCGTCTAGCCGTTGGGGCCATCTCGCCGCATCCCTCACCTCGCACCCCCATTGCTATGCGGTGAGGCTCCTCGGCCGCCTTGGAACTGTCTTCGTATCGGAAGCATCGCGGGATAAGGGGTTGTCACTGGTAGTCGCCCCAAGCGCGTCCGATGCTTGGACTATTCCGAGGCGGCCCTGCAGCCTCTTCCGTCTAGCCGTTGGGGCCATCTCGCCGCATCCCCCACCTCGCACCCGGATTGCTATGCGGTGAGGCTCCTCGGCCGCCTTGGAACTATCTTCGTATCGGACGCATCGCGGGATAAGGGGTTGTCACTGGTAGTCGCCCCAAGCGCGTCCGATGCTTGGACTATTCCGACGCGGCCCTGTGGCCTCTTCCGTCTAGCCGTTGGGGCCATCTCGCCGCATCCCCCACCTCGCACCCCGATTGCTATGCGGTGAGGCTCCTCGGCCGCCTTGGAACCATCTTCGTATCGGACGCATCGCGGGATGAGGGGTTGTCACTGGTAGTCGCCCCAAGCGCGTCCGATGCTTGGACCATTCCGAGGCGGCCCTGAAGCCTCTTCCGTCTAGCCGTTGGGGCCTTCCCGCCCCATCCCTCGCCTCGCACCCCCGATTGCTATGCGGTGAGGCTCCTCGGCCGCCTTGGAACCATCTGTGTATCGGACGCATCGCGGGATAAGGGGTTGGCACTGGTAGTCGCCCCAAGCGCGTCCGATGCTTGGAGCATTCCGAGGTGGCCCTGAAGCCTCTTCCGTCTAGCCGTTGGGGCCTTCCCGCCCCATCCCTCGCCTCGCACCCCGATTGATATGCGGTGAGGCTCCTCGGCCGCCTTGGAACTATCTGTGTATCGGACGCATCGCGGGATAAGGGGTTGGCACTGGTAGTCGTCCCAATCGCGTCCGATGCTTGGACCATTCCGAGGCGGCCCTGCAGCCTCTTCCGTTTAGCCGTCGGGGCCTTCCCGCCGCATCCCTCGCCTCGCATCCCGATTCCTATGCGGTGAGTCTTCTCGGCCGCCGCGGAACTATACCTGTTATTGCTACTGCATCCTTCGGCTGGTAACCTCCTCTGCCGCCTTGGAACGTTCTCTTTGTCGGACGCGTCGCGGGATAAGGGGTTGGCACTGGTAGTCGCCCCAAGCGCGCCCGATGCATAGACCGCTCCGAGTTGACCTTGCTTTCAGCCTCTCACATGCATAGACCTCTCTGAGTCGACCCTGCAGCCTCTCACGTTTAGCCTTTGGAATCTCGCCTCACAACATGATTGCTATCCTTGATGCATCCCTTGCCTCGAGCCCTGATTGCTTTCTTGGCTGCATCCCTCCTCTCCTCACAGCCCGGTTGTCATCACTGCTTCATCCGTCGCTTCATGCATTCTGGCTGCTGGGCCCTTCCCACCGCACACCTCGATTGCTATCTCTTCTGCATCACACACCCCGATTGCTATCTCTGCTACATCCCTCGGCTCTCACTTCTGCATCCTTCGCCTCCCACCTCGATTGCTATCAATGCTGCATCCGTAACCTCACACCCCGATTGCTATGCGGGGAGGCTCCTTGGCCGCCTTGGAAATTTCTGTGTGTCGGACGCACCGCGGGATAAGGGGTTGGCACTGGTAGTCGCCCCAAGTGCGCCCGATTCTTAGACCGCTTCGAGGTGACCTCGTAGCCTCTTTCGTCCAGGCTTCCTGCCTTCAACGCCCTTTTTACACCTCGATTGCTATGCGCGGGCTCGTTGGCGTCTATCACCTCTCTGCGAAGAGTGGCACGATGATTGTTGGGGTAAATCGTAGCAGTCCGATCTCTGGCCTTGGGCCATTGTGAGGGCTGATCGATTTCCTGTGCGCATCTCGTGTTCGCCCAGTAACAGACTCGACGACTTGTAATCGGTCTTGTTCCCGATTGTTCCTGGAGGTAGTCTTCGGAACTCTTGGATTTGACCTGTCACTCGAACTGTCCTCTTCCGAGGATGCTTGTGTGTGTGTGCTTGTGCCATTTCCTTGGCGGTATTAACGAGATATTAAAGAGCGGAGTGAGCGCCTCGCCCAGCTATGTTTGGGGCTCTCACTCCCTTACCCGGTGTGCGACCGCTTTGCACGTAGGTTGCGGAGCATCGCGACTCTTTCGATGTTTGGCGGTTGTCTTCCGGTGATGCGTTGGTCCCGAAGTGCACGTTACTAGCATTTCTGCCATTGTTCTCGATCTTTGGCACGTTCCTTCGTTGCAATTGGATATATATCTCCGTTTATACGCGCAGGCTTCTCCCGCCTATTCAGCGCTGTCCCACTCTCAGCACT